>NW_010509917.1:0-13967 GCF_000687285.1 Phaethon lepturus
CAGCTGCACGAGGTTTAATAAGGCCAAGTGCCGAGTGCTGCACTTGGGTCACAACAACCCCATGCAACGCTACAGGCTTGGGGAGGAGTGGCTGGAGAGCTGCCCAGCACAAAAGGACCTGGGGGTGCTGGGTGACAGCCGGCTGAACATGAGCCAGCAGTGTGCCCAGGTGGCCAAGGCGGCCAACAGCGTCCTGGCCTGTATCAGAAATAGTGTGGCCAGCAGGAGTAGGGAAGTGATCGTGCCCCTGTACTCACCACTGGTGAGGCTGCACCTTGAGTACTGTGTTCAGTTTTGGGCCTCTCACTACAAGAAGGATGTTGAGGTCCTTGAGCATGTCCAAAGAAGGGTAACGAAGCTGGTGAGGGGTCTAGAGAACAAGTCTTACAAGGAGCGGCTGAGGGAACTGGGGTTGTTCAGTCTGGAGAAGACACGGCTGAGGGGAGACCTTATCGCTCCCTGCAGCTACCTGAAAGGCATTGTGGCGAGGTGGGTGTTGGTCTTTTCTCCCAAGTAACTAGCAACAGAACGACAGCAAATGGCCTCAGGTTGTGCAGGGGAGGTTTAGACCGGATATTAGGAAAAATTTCTTTACGGAGGGAGCAGTCAAGCATTGGAACAGGCTGCCCAGGGAGGTGGTGGGGTCACCATCACTGAAGGTGTTCAAAGAACGTGTAGACATGGCACTTCAGTGCATGGTTTAGTGGTCACAGTGGTGTTGGGTTGACGGTTGGACTTGATGGTCTTAGAGGTCCTTTCCAACCTTAATGATTCTATGATTCTAAGATACAGATGTGCTATATCGAAAAAGCTGTGCAATAAATTTTCTAGTAAGGAAAATGTCTTTCCATTCTTCTCCTCTAAGGTTTGCTTGTGTCTGAACATTTGTGTTTTTTTTCTCCTCACCTTTTCCAGTGTTCTCGCTATCCTTATGAAGGATAACTTTCACTGAACCTACAGATTTCTTATTAGAATTATACAGCTTAACGTATGTACTACTGCAGCTGCAGCTGTAGAGAAAATAAAACAGATCTGAACTGATCAGTTCGACAGTTCTCACTTTTTAGCCATCTTGACTTACTCCTTAGTTGGAATATCTGCACTTTGATTATGTCAGCTGGTCCTTGGAAACAAAATTTTCTTCTTTAATAGAACAGAATAGTTTAGTTTGGGTTGGGTTGGAAGGGACCTTTAAAGGCCATCTAGTCCAACTCCCCTGCAATGAGCAGGGACATCTTCAACTAGATCAGGTTGCTCAGAGCCCCGTCCAGCCTGACCTGGAATATTTCCAGGGATGGAGCATCTACCACCTCTCTGGGCAACCTGTGCCAGTGTTTCACCACCCTCCCTGTAAAAAAATTTCTTCCTTATATCCAGTCTATATCTACCCTCTTTTAGTTTAAAACCACTACCCCTTGTTCTATTGCAACAGGCCCTGCTAAAAGGTTTGTCCCCAAACAAACCTACCTGTAAAGTCTCAGAGTACAACGCGAATTCTGTTTGTCATGCATTATCAACAGAATCATAATTTTTTTCAATTTATTTTCAAAATGTAAGTATAATGCCTTCTATGGCTAAAGATATATTAACTTATTTTTCCTTTTTCCTGCTAACTTACACGTTAGTAATTTTTTAAGCCTCCAGTATATATGGTGGTTTCAAGTTTGGGACATTTTAATGGAAGATATTAATTGCTAAAACTAGCTTTGCAAATAACAAAATGCTGAATTTAGCATAAATATATAGCAAAATATAGCAAAAATAGCAAAAATGTCATTTTTCGTATGTTATTTCTACAACTTACCTTAGGTGAACTATGCCCATGTTAAGCTACCACAAGTGAACAGCAGCCCTGCAAGGTTATGCCTGACTTTTATATACATTTAGAGCATGTTATAAGAACTAAAAGTAGTTCTTTATGTTTCATGAGCAATCGAACACTTCCGTACTTCTGAAATTATTCAGTAGTCTGAGAGAGACATTGCATTGTGAGAATGCACTAGAGGGCTACAGGACCATAAGAAGTTTAGCCTGCTTGTCACTGCAACGTGGTTTACTTAACAGTACATGTGAAAGTGTTCCCTAATTCCTAGATGGGTCTTTTGCCCATTTTAAAAGAAAAACAAACACCAAACTTCTTTGGGGATGAAAACTGGGGGAAGGATGACTACAGAATGAAGGGAGAATGAAAATAACATCAGGTCAGAGAAGGAGTGATGTCTGTAATAAAATGTAATCCTAAGCAAATCCTTAAATAGTAAAATGTGTGTCAGTGATTAAAATAAATGCACAAATAAGAGCATAACATGGTGACTGAATTACAGTCTGAATTTCGTAGTCAGTGTGTGCTGGGTTAACCCTGGTAGGCAGTTAAGCACCACACAGCTGCTTGCTCACTCCCCCTCCTAGTGGGATGGGTGAGAGAATCGGAAGGGCAAAGCGAGGAAACCCATGGGTCGAGATAAAGACCGTAAGGAAAAAAACCTTAACCAAAAAAACCAACCCACAAGTGATGCTAAAGCAATCACTCACTACCAGCAGACCAATGCCTGGCCAATCCTCAGGCAATTTTTGGATAAACTCCCACCCCAGTTTTATTGCTGATTATATTATATTTATTGCCATTATATGGTACAAAATATCCCTTTGGCCAGTCTGTGCCAGCTGGGTCCCCTGCCAGGCTCTTGCCCACCCCAATCTCCTCGCTGGGGTGCACAATGAGAAACACAAGTGGCCTTGACACCCTGGAAGGGCTGTTCAGCAATAGCTAAAATACTGGTGCATTACCAATGCTCTTTTGGTCACCAATCTAAAACACAGCACCATACGGGCTGCTGTGAAGAAAGTTAACCCCATCCCAGCCAGACCTATCACACAGCGAAAAAACTTTATCAATTTCTTGTAATCTATGTAATTTTACTTGCTGTCTTTGCTTCTCTGAGAATCAGAGATCCAATAAACAAAGTGTAATTTTTTTTTAAAATTAATTTTCCTGAAAATAACTTTGCTTAATTCCTGAGGATTAAAAAGCCTTTTTTCTACGGAAATACTTCAGATACAAGTATTGTACCTGAAAGGCTCCTAAGTTGTCTGTTGCAAAGATGGCAGCTGTTTCTGAAGCAGAGTTGCATGTGCAAATTCTCATACTGTTTTTTAAAAAGTGTTATTGAACAGGTAAGTGATATAGATGCTCCTATCTTTGCTCTTACTAATTTTGAAAGAAGTCTGTCATGCTTCAAATGACTGATCTAACCTCATCTTAAGATTTATCTACTCTACCTTAAAAAGTAAACAGCCAGTGTACATCAAACTGTTACTTCCCTATCTGTTCATAGTTAAAGATCTGTGTAATGCTGATTAAATTTTTAATTTAGCTACTAATTTTTTAAAGTCCCAAGGCTTTCAGAATGGCTGATCTTCATACGCTTTCCATATGGATCCAAAGAAATATTCACATGTATGCATTTTACTTAGCAAATGCCAATCATTTGAGGTTCTCTGATAATTTTGCTATATGGATGTTAATTTCCTACTTCAAAGAAAAAATACTGTAAGGTGCAAATAATCTGTCAATTTTTGCTTGTTAATATAAGCCTTGCTGTCATCCCTGATTTTATAAATGTCTTTCAATCCATTAAATAAATGTACGTATCAACATTACTGCAAAGTAAATCTAAGAGTTAGTGGTCAGAAAGGGTATTCTGGTATGACTGCATGCTGCTCCTCCCTTTATTATGCATTCCTTGTGCAGCTAGTACAACGAATAAGTGTTCACAAATCCTAAAAGTGCATGCCATTGTGATCTTGATAGCACTGAAATAAAATCAGTCTGAGGTTTCAGTATTCTCAATCCAGTTTCATCCTTTTTTTAAATGGATGTCTGCAACCTACTCTCAACTAAAGCCTTTCTTTTCAGCATTATTAATCCCTGCCCTGAGAGCATTTTACCCATGTTAGGCAACTGCATCTCCTTCCTAACCACACAGCTAAAGCTGTCAGACTTCATCCTCGTTCTCAGTCACGACGTTGGCATCTGACCACACCTCTGCTCTACTGCCGCTGTCGCTGCTGCTCTCCTTTTTTAAGAGTGAGCAGAAAAAGAGTGCGGGGTCTGAGAACACTGCTCTGGGAACTTGTCTGTTACTCATACCCTCACTTTCATTCCGCCTGTGGAGCAAGTGAAAGTTAGGCTTCCAATTGTTAAGTGCAATTTTCAACCATGCGTACTGATTTTAGAAATTTAGTACTAAGATTGTGAAACTTAGTATATCAAGGACTTGGAAGTAAAGCATGACCTTACAGACAGAAGTTGGTAAATCTAGGGAACTCCAAAGGAGTCTTGCCATTAGATTTTCATTTCAGCTCAGTTTAAAAATTATGTTCATATCATTCCAGTGAAAGTAGCATCCTTTTTTTCTCCTGTCATTCCCACTGCATAAAGAGAGCAGTTTTCCTTTATGGAAGCTGACCTGTCTTGGACAAACAGATTTATGTTCATGCTGTCTGCAAAATAATAAATAATAAATTCATCTTGTAAAATGTGTGTGAGTTAGCAATGACCTAAACCCACTCCTACAGATGTCAGTAGTAAAATTCCCCAAGGCTAGCATGAAAGGCTTGTAATGATTTCAAATTAAGCCTGTACTCTACATGCTAATAATGGATGTCAGATAATAAAATACTAATAGCCAAGGAGCAACAAGAAGATAAGGTACACATTAACAAAGTGTTATACATTAACAATAGTTTGTGATGTTAATAGATAAATTATGTAAGAAGTAAAAGCTATATGTAATTAGTTTAAAATAAAAACGTTGTACTTCAGAGGCAGTACTTTTCTTCTAAGAGGAAAAAAATATCAGAACACTGGCTTTATGTTTGGGTTTGACAGAATAAGTCTGTATATATACCAGTGGCTGACTACTTCTATTTGCACACAGTGTAATCACAGTGTCCCATTCAACTGGAACGTAGATATTTATATCATCTTGAGGAAAATGGTTGGGGAAGTGGGAACTCAGGAGGTCTCTAGTAGAAGTCCCTATAAAGAGTGGTATGAAAACTTAACAAAAATCAACAGAGGAGACTGGAGCAGCTGGAAAAGTGTTGTGATGTTTTATCACTGGGATACATTCACTGAAGTCATCTTGAATGATTGGCTTCATTCATGCACCAGGGAAATAGCTTTCTGAAATTACTTTAACATGGAAAAAACACAGAACCTGCTACAATCCCTGTGCCTCATTCTAGTACATCGGAGGAGGGTAGTTACATAACTAGGGATGCAGCGCCATACGTAGGGATATCAGTGGAAAGACTCTAAAGGAAAAGAGTGTTTTAAGATTAGGAAAAGTAGTCTAGTCGATAATATTGCAAAGTTGTTGGTGAAAGGACTGTGTCAGTTATAACTAAATAATGAATTATCACTATCAAGAATCAACTTGAACACATGCAAACAAGCAATGAGACTATGGGCAACAAGACACACACTTGAACTAATTGATGAGGATCTAACACGGATATTATAGGCATTATGTAGACAGAGTAATAACAACTCTTACGGGAGGGCAAGGATACTTTAAGATCTATAATGCCTGGTAAAGTTTTAAGTATGGTGATTATGGATGTGATGTAGTACAAGGGAATAAGGAGCAGTGATGGAAAAAAAAAACCACCTTGGATTAAAAAGCGAGCATAAAAGAGGTTGTACTAAGAGTTAAAAACTCATAGGATCAAATCTGTTTGGACTAAGAATGCTTTTAATTATTAAAAAAAAAATATTCATTCATCATTACAGAAAACTTTAAAATCATAAATAACTCCTGAAGAACAAATGCAACTAATAGTCACAGCATTCAACTAATTCTCAATCTAACAACTGACAGATTTCTGCACAAATCCTTTCTGTGTGCTAGTAGCAAACACCTAGGGCAGATTTACCAAACATCAGGAGAAAAATCTCTGGAATCACTCCCTGGTCCACCCCTCCAATCTAAGGACACTGGTCCTTAGATTCAGAAAAACAACAGAATAACTGTATACCATGATGTCATGCATTTTTCTTTGTTTCTTTTAAATTTTGAACCTGCTTTACCATGTCAGTGTCCCACCACCCTTTCCTTCTGAAACTGAATTTTCAGTTGCATTTCACATTCCAGCTTCCAGTTCTTATATAAAGATGCTTTATTTGCTTATCACTCTATTAACAATCCATTTGATCTCATTTGTTTTGTAGAAACCAAGTATTAAATTACAACTAATTTTTCCCTGTGGCACACATCAGTGAAAGATAAATTCCAAGTATAAAAGTTACCTGCTGACAAGAGTAACGAAAGCAGAACCATCAGCACATTCAAGGACTGTTGACCACAATTTGTCATCGTTGGCTTTCATTGGTCCATTAGAGAATTACCTGTTTGACAAGATGCAACATCATGGTTAAGTGCCTGTTTCATCTCACTTCCATTGTTCAAACTTTTACTTCCCCACAAAGCCTTGGTAAAATGAGATGGCTTCACACAATCAGGGGAAAAAAAAAATCATACATTTTTCTGGACTTAGAAGGGAAATAAATTCTCCTTTCTATGATTCTGTCAAATTCCTTTCTCATTTCACCATTAATGTATACAGCTTTTACATTAACTTTTACATTACTTTTCATTAACCCAGAGTAGAGATAAATCATATAAAGTCTTTATGGGATATTCATACCTCTCCTGCAATCTACATACAGCACAACTGTGCTTGTTTTACTGTCATGAGAATGGACTGTTGTATTATGCCTCTAAGGACTAGAAGGATATAAACAATATAAACATGAATTGTCTGCTTTGAAAGTCAATCTGTTTTACCCCATTAGAGGGTGCAGTCGTTCAGAAAGTGGGTCGAGCAACTGAGATGGTTGGAAACATTTCAAAAAATGTCTTTTCACTAGAATCAGAGCATTTAATGGGATTATTTTCTTGTTTTCCTAGAAATGAGGGTGAGATGTGATGCAGTTTGGCTGGCAGTCATCATAAAAAGGCTATCCTGTTTTTTTGCAGAACAGCTCCAAAATTGGGTGAGTCCAAATGCATCTTATATCCACATTGATTCAATGTCACCAGCTGCACATTCCACAGCTCTAGCAGAGGCTCTGTCCCAATGCAAGTGTTGTCACCAACATTAGTAGGAATGTCTGGTACCCTATCCTGTTGTCATTGCTAATGCAGACTAACGCTGCACGTATACAGTCTTCAGCATCCTGAACTCATGTTGACATTAGAGAATAACAAAAAGGTAATTTATTGGTTTGTATAAGAACCGTTGGAGATTGGGCTATAAAACAGAAAGCTTAGGTGGTGCTACTGAAAGCTGGTGGGGTGAGTCTAATTCTTGGCATTGTTAAAAAAATTGTTCTACGGTGTTTATAAAGGAGCAACTTGGAAAAAAGATAGGAAAATGGCAATTTATGTCAAAAAATACAGTTTGTTTCTGACAGCTCAAGAACAACATGATGCCAAACGCTTATGAAATCAGTGCTGTATCATATAAATAGTAGGTAGTTTACTAATAGGTGTCTACTACAATCTACTGAATCAAATTAAGATCCCAAGACAATTGCACCTGCATATAACAGAAGGGGAGGGGGTGAAAATCAACATTATCACGAATAACTAAATTCTGAGTAACGTATATGGGCACAGTAGGGGAGACAGTGCTACCTACAAAGTGTTTAGAGACAAAAGATTTCTCACTAACAAAAACCACTGTGTCTGGCACAAGCAGATTCTTTAAGAAGTCATCTTAGCAAATTAAAAAAACAGATCACAAACCTAAAAATCAGTGGTAACTTTTGTGTAAGAAATCATGATATTTTTGCTGTTACCTGCAAGCATGATTAACATCCAAACCACTGTATTTGTAGCTTTAAAATAAGTCAGTTCTTCCAAGGGGAAGACAATCAGAAACTGTAACACCATGGTGAAAAAAAAAGTGCAGAAATCTATAAATGCTAATTAAGAATATTTCTCTAAGCATCAATCCTGTTTGAAAAAACAGCCACCTTTTTTTTCAGAAGGACTATCATATTAATTACAACAGCAAGCAGACTTAAAGTTAGAATTGCATAAAAAAGAATAGTACTGAATATAAGCCAGAAATTAAGAATGTAGAAGTGTAACAGAGAAAAACAGATACAAAGAACAAGCTATTGCCAATATTGTTAGAAATGAAAGGAATAAGACTGTTTCCTGAGTAAACCAAAGCTGCAGGAATTCTGATAGTGATTCATTACTAGAGGGAAATCTTGGCTTTAGTAACAGTTAATTAAAAAGAGATCAATAAGCACTTCTGTTGTGTATCTGGGAAGACACAGATGTTTGGCATAGCTGAGATTATTAAATATTTCCATATCAAGAATAATTTAGGATGACATTAATGAGTTGATACTAAGGTTCGTAATTCGATATTTGCAATTTTGTGTAACTGTAGCCAATTATTTTAGAAGAGCTGGCTGGGGGACATAGATATCCTTTTTTCAGTTTGTTGGGAAACTATGGCATTGTTCAGAGGACCTGAAGAAACGTAAGGACATGTTTAGAAGAAAATGAGATAATCCAGGTAATTACAAGCTTGTGAGCGTGATGTGGATCTTGAGAAAGTTAATGGAATCGTTAATATAGAATCAAATTAATAAATAATTAAGGAGAGTAATATAATTAATGCATATCACTGTGGGCTTATGGTAAACTACATTTTATTTCTCTCAGTGTTGTTGTTGATAAAGGTAGCTTAAAGACAATAATAATACAGTAGATTTTCTGTAAAATGTCTCACTTAGCAGCATGCAATTTGACCAGGTCGTGAGAATGATGCAAAAAAAACCCCAACACTCCAGCATATCAGTTATGGAAGACTAACTCAGACTGGAAATAAGATGCATGTTTTTTCAAAAGTACAGTCTTGCTAGTAATTGAGTACATACAGCCTTACTGGTAATTTTTTAATCAGAACCGTATGTAGAAATCTAGAAGCTTTTCAGGGAGGGGAAGATTTATTCAGTTATGTCCAACAGAACTGGCAACAATGAAATAGGCATTTTAATCCAAGTCTTGTGATGCTTGCATTTTATTAAGTGCCAGCTGGGCAGATCAGAGCGAGGAGCCTAGAAAACTAGAGCCGCACATGAAAGGCCAGGAGAGTGACAGAATCAGTGTGTATGTATACATACACCCATATTTTTGTTGATAGGGAAATGCTCCAATTTTGTAACTACTGATCATTAAACTGAATATGACCATTTTTAGGAAGACAGAGATAAAACTAATCATTTACTACTTGATGATTTAAATTTTTTTTTTACGTGCTGTTGTCTGACTAAAGCAGTCACATTTAGTGCAGTATCATGAGGATGTCTCTGAGCTGTTACATCTCAATCAGCCAGGTGGAAGAGATGGGCAGGTGAACAGGTGGCATGCTAAAAGAAAGTGCCTAGATCATAGAAAATATTTCCTAATGCTAGGCCACAGAATAGAGATGATAGAAATATGGTAATTAGCAGTGAGTTAGCTGAATAATTTTTCATTATTATTATTAATCAAGACTAACAGGGCACTTCAAAATTAGAGAATTACATCTGAAGGAAAGAGGAAATGTAGTTTTGGTTGTAGTCTCTTTTTTTTTTTCTTCTTTTTAGTAAAATTTGAGGTCCTAGAGGCTAAGAGATTAGGTTTTCTTTCTAGTTCTGTAAATCAGCAATTAGAAGGGTGGTCTCATGCACCAATTTTAAGTTTTAATGTTTAAGTTTTAATGTACCATTTTAAGCTTCTCTCTGGTCATTGTGGTGGTAAGGAGGATGCCCATCCTTTTCCATATCCTTTGAGAGCTCATTCCTAGCCTCACACTATCTCCTCCCTTCTGCTAGCAATCACAAGTATCTCTGCAGCTACATCATAAAGTAAACAAATGGATGAGGAATCACAGTTTTAGAGGCCTTTTTCACTCTATGTTTCAACATGTCTACTATGAAATAGAAGTAATGGTCCTTACTCATGTTTTTTTAAGTGCTTTGCTATCTTTTCATGCAATAAGGATTATGTTAGGAACATTGCTTTCCCTTGGAGAAGATGCAACAATGAATGATTCAAAGAGAACATTCAAAGGAAAGGTGCTGTGATGTTGTTCTGTCTCGTAAGACAGAAGAGGTGGGTGGCTTTTTGTTTCTGCTGACAGAGCGCCTGGAATTACACTACAACTTCTGATTTCACCACCACTACGGAAACTGAACTCATTTGCCTTTAACCTCCCTCCTCACCACAGACTTTAGGTGCAGAGATTAGATATATGTATCAGATCATTTATATAGATTTTACTTTTTAGTCACACACTGTGACATTTTAGCTCTTACTCTGCTGCTACGTACATTGCTTTGGTTTCCTTATCATTTATCTAGCTGTCTTTTCTTGGAGGGAATCAGTGAATCACTGGAAAGAAAAGCTGCCAAGAGAAATAACCATTTCATGTGGCAAGATTTTTATGTAGAAGTAATTTTCCCCTCATTTTGAAGGAAAGGAAAAGCTACGTTCAGAAGAGATGTTTGAAAAACATTGTGCATTTTGCATTTTTTGGTTATTAGAACAGAAGGAGCTAGCAAGAGAATTTATTAAGTACATCAGCGCTGCCTCACAAGTTATCTTTCTGTATAGAATAACAGAAAAAAAGGTGATTCAAAAGATCATTTAATCCATTTTCCTGTCACAGGATTAAGAACATCTAAACCATTCTTAGCAGAAGTTCACAGAATCTCCACCACCAGAGGGGTTTTCCAGCATTCTCAGGCAAGTTCCTTCCAGTGTTTCTCCAGTATGATGGCTAGAAAGGTTTTCCTATGTCAAGCTTGCAGCTCCTTTGCTTTGACTCAAGCCCATCTTATCACCAGTGGAGCTGGAGAACGATTTGTCTACAGATACATTGATTACACCTCTCTTCGCATCAGCCTTTACTTAACACATACAAAAAGAGCTATTGTATCTTCACTCAGTCTTTTCTTAGGCTAACAATTTCCACTTACTTCTTCCAATCTTTCCTTTAAGAACGTATTTGCTATACCTCCTATATCTCCTCTTAGATCTGGCTCTACACTTTAAGGTAATGTTGTGATATAGTTCCGTGCATGTAACTTTAGTGTTGTTTCAGTTTCAGTTGTTTATATTTTCTTAGTGACCAGAAGGTCCTAATAAATACTCCAATAGCTGCCAACTCTTCCAAGGTAAATAAAATTACAGCATTACAAAAGTTCAGAGCCACAGAGCTTCTGCTAAGTCCCATCGTTAATCAAAAGATATATAGGTATACCACTGTTACACCAAGATAGGTACATTTACATACAGACATAACTATACAGGTCAAAACATACCACCACATGTGACATAACTAAGGATGACTCCCTCTACTCCCTCTTTTCACACTAATGTCCAGCAGGCCTTTCAATTTTAGTGAGTAGCAGGGCCCTGGCCCTGGGAAATCATGCCACAGCAGCAGCTGCAGTGAGGAGCTTCCATCTACTTCCTCCTCCATCTTCTTGGGAGACAGAAGACATCTTGTAAAGTTACGATTAAATGATAACTAGAAAAGCTCTTATTCCCATAATGTCTTATTCCTCAATCTCCTCCTGGAAAACAGCCTCACTAATCTCAGAGATATATTAGTCTTTGCTGTATTTCCTGCACTGTTGGGACAAGGAGGCTCACCAGGAGGGAAATGGCCTCCTCTCAACCTGTGTGCTCATCTGAAGACAACAGATAACAGATTGGTTGAATTGTGGCAACAGTAAAGGGATGAATAATGTGGCCGAAACAATCACAGGGGTTGAGAAAGCGGTTTAAAATGACATGGAAAAAAGAAGGCTGTGATCAAAACCTAACTTCTAGTCCACCTCTGTTCACTTCTCACATTAAAATAGGCTTAAAAATGCATTTGGTATGTGTTCATGAATGCTATTACAACAAAATTACGGTCTTATCACAAAGGTAGCAATGTAACTGGCATGAAAGAAAACCTGATTATTAAGAAAACCTATGGTTTCACACTGCAATAATCTCAAGAAAATGTTCATGAAAAACAGATACTAGTTTTCAGTTGACAGTTGTCTTACTTGCAACGACTGAAACAACCTATGAATTGCTGGTAGAAAACCTTATGGATTAGAGTGCAGCATTAACATTGCTCAGTGTTTCTTCCCTAAAAACATCCTCCTAAGCATGTGTGAGTCTCTACATTGCAGTTAGGGTTTTAATATTGCTAAAGACAAGCAATTTATATTACACTAACTTGGTCATGAAATTCTTCCCCCGTACTTTACGGATTTTAAAATTGAAAATATGAACTACTTTGGTTTATTTCACCCCCATTCCCATGTTTATAATTTCCCCCAGCTATTCTCCAAACAGTTCTGAAGAGACAACCTGCATGAGTCCTACAAAATAAAGTCATTAAGGACAGCCTGGAGGCCATCTTGTGAACTTCAAGCATTCTATAGCTGTTATTAATAGGACAAGGCTAAGAAACCTGTACAAAACACAACTGTCAACTGTCAAAGCCAGTCTTTCATCTCCTGCCTCTTTTACCCCTTTCCCTTTTCACTAACACATTTAGTCAGCCGTTGCAAACTGTCCTACACCTACATCCTGAGAGACACATGACACTGTGCACGTTGGAAATGGATTTTAGCAGTTCCTACCTTGACAATGCAGTACATTGCATGGCAGAATCTGACACAGAAGTCAAAGGATTCCTAATACAAGAATAGAATTAATTTTAGAGAATCAGTGGTATGTTCAATCCATTACATATTTGCATTTGGTAGGATAAATATTTGACTACCTGGATTTATTGCTGATGAAGATCAGAAAATTTTAGATTGTTGTCTGTCTTACAATTGGCCCTTCACTTTATACATTAGATCTCATTTTGGGGAAAAATACCTAAATCACTTTGGGAAGGCAGTCAGCTATGTAAAAATAACAGCTGCAGTTGTGATGATTTAGTGACCCTGATAACTAACTTCAGCTACAAGTTAGTGGCAACTTTCTCACTTCTCAAAAGCAAAATTCCTTCTGCAGCCAAGAGGTGCATGCAACCTTTCCTAATGTCTCTGAACACCACTTAGTTTTGTTACGAGACTGAAATATTCATATGTTCTCATGTACATTTGCATCTACTGTATCAGCATGAGTGTAGGCAGCTAACAAAGATTTGTTCTAGTCATCCAGAATCCTTATTTTTAATGAACTAAACTCAATTCAGATGTATACTTAGATTATTGAGTCAAACAAGGCAGCTGAGTGATTTTGTGCAACCAACTTCTAAGATTAGCCAGCTGTGTGAGCTGAAACAAGTGCGTCATTAATGAATTAATTAATAAATCTAGGAAGATGAAACTATCAAGTCTGGACTATTCATAGAACAAAGTAATCTGAAACAACTGAATTTTGACTCTGAAATTCTGAATGCTCTTGGTCTCCCATGAGGCAGATATGATAAGGCAACATTCACAGTTTTGTAATCATTTTCTAAGAGAGCTTGAGAGCAGGACAGGATTCATTTTAAAGTGATTACAAATCTCTACTGTTAATCAAGATATCATTTCAGCTTTTAAGAAATGGAAAACTCTTCTTTAAGGAAACTTAAGCTTGTGTTTTTGAGCTACTTTCAGTATAGATCCAGAGCAAATGCACTTTAGTTTAAAATAGTACAATTTCTAAGTTTTAAATTAATCATGTAAATTCTATTAGTTTATTGGAAACATTTTGTCCGTGTAATTTAAAAAATGCTATTACAAAATAAAAAAAAGTTATGAAGTTTATAGGTTTTATTATAAGCATGATTTTAAAATCACCCAGATCTAATAGAGACAAATATTGCTAATCTCTATATTACAGCATAGGTCTAGAACCAAAGAACATGTGTGTGTGTGTGTGTGTGTGTGT
>NW_010509918.1:0-23060 GCF_000687285.1 Phaethon lepturus
CTTGACGATGCTCCTTGGCTCCCTTGATCCTTACAGCTGGGTGATGGATCAGCTTTATAGCAGCACGAGCATCGCGCCAGCGGTGATGAAGAGGGAAGGATACTGTCCCCCTCCTCCCAGCCCGAGCCCCTCTCTGCTTGGACAACCTTTGCATCCCCCCCGGGGCCGGAAAGGGATGCCCGGCTCACACCGCAGCGGAGGGAGCGATGCCGCTGCAGCTCCCTTGATCCTTACAGCTGGGTGATGGATCAGCTTTATAGCAGCACGAGCATCGCGCCAGCGGTGATGAAGAGGGAAGGATACTGTCCCCCTCCTCCCAGCCCGAGCCCCTCTCTGCTTGGACAACCTTTGCATCCCCCCCGGGGCCGGAAAGGGATGCCCGGCTCACACCGCAGCGGAGGGAGCGATGCCGCTGCATCCCCCATCCATCCATCCCATCCTCTAACGCATGGGAAGTGAGGGGGCCGCGGCTGACCCCCGGCCCCGGCCAGCACACCCACCTGCGTATTCCTGAGGCAGCATGGGCCGGCTTATAACTTTCTGAAAAGTCGTAATCCACTCCAGCTGGTCGTCCTCGGTCTCGCAGGCGAAGAGGAATTTCCGATCCGGAGTGACGATGGTTATCCCGTGCTGCCAGTGGTTGCCCTGCGTGGACGGCGGGAGCCCTTCCAGGACCTTGTAGCTGTTTTCCTTGCTCCCAATAAAAACTTCCCCTCTAGCAAAGGCATCCTAGGAGACAGCGGAGCCGTCAGGCAGGCGTAACTGCGACGGGGAGCTCTGCGTCCCGGCCAGCCGGGACACGGCTCACCCCGCACCGTCCGGAAGCCCCATGAGCAAAGCACAGCCCCCAAACGCCGAAAGCACCAGCCACCCCACGAAGCCCCTTGCCGGCTCCTCCCAGGGGCACCCGCAGTACAGGACCAACACCAGGGATCCAAAACCACCTGCAGCTGGCGCACAGGGCTTCCAGAGCGGTTTTGGTGAGGATCTATGCGCAGGGCTGCTGCACACTGGACACCAGGCAGATCCACCTAGCAGTGGCTGCTCAGTGCCCTCTTGGCTCTCCCACCAGCCTGAGCTTCACTGCAGATTATTGCTACCATTATTACTATTATTAGCATTATTATTATTGCAGACAATTCCCAACAGACAGCCCAGGCATCCTCATCTTACCAGGGGATCTTTGAAATACATGAGCCGTCGGTCATCCATGGTGAACCATCGCTTCTTGAATCCCTCTGTTTGCTGAAGAATCCAAAAAGTGCCAGATTACACACCAAAGCAGTGCAGCCCCTTGCTTCCCGGGCACGAACCAGGAGTATCAAGGCACTCAGAGGAGCCCGGTGGGCTGGGGGAGTTGGGGACTGGGCCACCACAAGCTGGCAGAGCAGGGTCCAGGCAAGCTACGCCAGGTGGGCCTGCAGCAACGGGCAGCGAGAGGGGAGATGGGGCGGTTGGTCTGTGAAGTGGTATTGGACTTTTTAACGATTGCTTCCAGGTGAGGAAAGTGTATTAACGCATCCATGCCGTTAAGCCTTTGCCTCTCTGGCACGGGAGGGTTTGTGCCACCAGCAGACCCTTCTGAGCCCCGTACGGAGCAAGACTCGTGTTTAGAGGGATTGCAGAAACATTTTATATCCTACCTTTGGCCCTGTTTTCTCCATGTACCCTTCCTTCAGGTAGTTTCTAGAAAGCTTTGGCACCAGCTGGAGCAACCAAAGAAGAGCGAAAAGAGAGAGCAGCGTCAGGTGGAGGGAGCTGTGGCATCACCGGGCGCGCAGGGCAGGGCTGGGGGTCACTGGAAGGAAAGCCCACGCCAAGCTCGCCCCCGGCCCCGAGCCCACCTGGCTCTGCCCAAACGCTTCAGTCCTACTTCTCCAAGGTGCTCAGAAGAGGTGCAGAAACACAAAGCGTCTCTGAGCGCTCCACCAGCAAAGCCAACAGCCTCCAGGAGAAGCCCTCGGGTCAAACCCCCCTCCACCGGTCAGCTCTGGCGATGCGTCTCCTCCACCAGACACAGCGGGAGCCTCAAGCAAGCCCTGAAGTATAATTTCCCTGTAAAACCCCGTTAACACACGCTGCCTGTGCACTCCCCTTCCTGCAGATGTTGCTGACAGCAGCTACCAGCGCCAGGGAGGTTTTTAACGCTGCTTAGCGAAGTCAAGGCAGTAGCTGCGAGATCTTTGCAGATGCCTCTGAAATGCTCTTGAAAGATGAAGAGTCTCACCAAAAACGGGGCTGAGGAGCCTGGCCGCACACTGGTCCTGCCTTTCATTTAAATGGGTTATTAATGGCTCTGCTCGCCAAACCGCGCTCCTGCAACACCTAACTGCCCAACAGCGGCTCTGGTTGAGCAGGCGTGCACTTGCAGGGCAAAGACACCCCAAAATACAACAGCCCAAAGAATCACACAGCCGCTCCGCAGCAGCCCGGGGCATCTTCATCAGGGATGCTTCGCCGCAGGCAGCAAAGGGCTCTGCAGCATTCGTAGCCCCAGGATTCAGCTCCTGGGACAGGGCTGAGGACACTTTGCTAAGCAAGGAGCTCATCACCCTCGGCTCACAGAGGTTCCTCCACGAGGCAGGCTGGAGCTGGAGCTGGGTCCCCGAAGCATCCTTCGGAAAGTCTCGCTCCCCAGGAGCTGCAGAGGGGGCGGTGTGAGCAATTTATACCTCTCTACTGCATTTAACCTGGCTCCTGTTTAAATTTAATGCCTTGTCATCTCTCTGACAGGTAAAGAAATCACAAATTAGATGCAAATGATGGCAACACCCAGGATGGAGCCACCTTGCGTACGTAACCCCTCTCCGCAGCGGTTTCCCTAAGCCGAATGCTACAAAGGGTCAGTCACTATTTCAGGGTTGTAAATGAAACCTCGCTAAATGTTACACTCCCCCGTTTTCCCCCAAAGAGTAACTGATGAGAAGGGGATGATAAGTAAAAATATGGGTAGCTTATCTCCCACCCAAACTGCTGGGGGGGAGCACATAAACCCTCTCACCAGCTGCTGGACAAACGGCAACTCTGCTAACGTCTCTGGGGCTGTGGGGGGCAATTCAGTTCAGATGTGCCTCCAGCTTTAACAGAAGCAGAGGACACGGGGAGGGGGAGAAGTGCTTACAGGACGTATACGCTGCGCAGCGACTGCGCTACAGCCAACCGACGAGGCTGCTCTGAGGGTTTTTCAGATGTGCCCAGTTTAACTTCTTATCAGAAAATGGTCTGAAGTCCCTCATGCCAGGGATCGCCAGCCGTGGGACTGTTCTTCTTTCTCCTCCCCTCCTTCTCCCCCGGGATTAGGATGGTTTGGGGCAGCTGATGTTGGTCTGACGGGAAGGATTTGGCTCCAGGGGTGCGCGGGGTGCACGGGCGGCCGCGGGACAGAGCCACCCTGCAGCCAGCCCTGGACCACCCAGGTAATTAATAGAAGGCAGGTAATGCAATTAGATTTCAAAATCTACAAAGTCAAGGAGGTAACGGAGAGTAACCCCTCCCAACAAGCGGTGACGTTACACACCAATTGCAGCGCAACTGCAACACAAGGCGCTTCCAGCCAGCTTGCCTAATATTGCCTCTAGTATTATATTAGCAAAAGATAACGCAATTAGCCGTTCCAGCACCCGGAAAATACGAGACAGAGATTCATAAGCCAGGCTGCATTGACCTGCACACACAAACTCGTCCTGGAGGCGTGGGTACAGCACTGACGCTCATTTGCCTTCATCTTGTCTACCTTCCAGCCTTTGTTTCAGCCTTTTGTATTATAGCAGCGGCTTTGAGACACACACGTACGGCTTTTGTACCCGCGGCAGCGCTGGAGTTGCGCACAGCTCTCGGTGTGAGCGGGAACACGCGCGCACACAGACACACAGAGGCTGGATGTTGGTAACAGCTGCTGCGCGGGGGCTCTGCAGCCCCCCACAATAATTTCAGCCCAGTAATTGTAAAACGCTCTGAAGGATGGAGCACTCCCCAAGCCTTCCAGCTTGTTAACAAGATGCTAAAAATGAGCAAGAGAGGAAAAAAAAAAATGAACAACTGCAGGAAAACTCACATCGACATCGCTGGCTCCAGGGAATGCCACTTGTAAGTAATGAAACCGTGCTGCCCGGATGGCGTTGAACCAATCCACTATCTCCTAATAACGAGAAAGAAAAGCGGAGTGAGTGGTGTAGTCTGCACATAAATAACATGATCCTGCTGCATTTCATCTCTCCCATCACTTTTGTCCCAAGCGACAGCGTGCAGTTTAGCAGCAGTCCTAAAAAAAAAAAATAATAAAACACAGACACAAAAGAGAGCAGCAAACGAGCGAAGGATGGGGCACATCCAGCCGCTCTCCCAGGCTTCAAGACACGCACGGAGCTCTGCAGACCCCAGCGAGCACCAAGGGGTCTTCTGCAGAGGGAAGGATTTCGGCACGCCTCTGGCACTGGTAAAACCAGCGTCTCATCGGCATTTGAGACACCGAGCCCAGCGGCGAGTCTGACCCAGCACCACCGCTCGGCTCGCGCCGGTGGGCTGCGAAGGCAGCTCGACACCGCTGCAGCCCACCTGCCCCGTCCCTCCGGCAGCCACAAGCTGACTGCAGGCAGGATGTGCAGTGAACACCTGAATCCCACCCAAATTTTAAGGCCTTAGCAACTTATGTCAGTGTTTTGCTAAAAGACTGCCCAAATCTCTCTTTGTGTTTGTACTCCAGGCTCTCAGTCAGAGCTGCAAGTCCTCCAGGGACGAGCACGGTGACGGCTCTCCAATACTGCCTCCAAAGGCGTGGGCAAAGGAAAGGCATTTTGGGAGGGAGACGCTGAGCTGCGGCGAGACGGATGCTGAACTACCCGGCTGTCATCAACACACGCGACGGTTCACACATCAGGGAACAGGTTCAATGAGCCAGACGATACTAAAACAAACAGTCAACCCTTTCAGGTGAGGCTGCTGTAGCGTAGGAAAGACCGTATCAAAGTAGAAGTTGGCCTTCAGTAAGATTTAAACTTTTATATGCTTAATAGTGATTGAGGAAAGGAAAAGACTATCACGTATAATTCTGGAGATCTCAGCATTAAGGAGTTGAATTGGAGGTATCTCAAAAATGCTCTGACATGGTGACTAGCCACCCTCTGAAAGTTCAAACGCTTTGCTTTGGCTTGTTAATCTACTTCAAGCGTAATGAAAAAAAAACCCACATAACAGGACCTACACAAACAATGTTTTGGAAAACTCTGACCTACTTGACTGAGGTTTTGCTTACTTACCCCTCGCTTTCCTATGCTAAGTAGCTAAGCAGACCCCAGATAGCAGCACAAAGAGGATCAGCGAGAGGAACTGGATCCTCGAGTTGATGATGACCAAACCAGGCTGGAGGTAATGAAAAATAAGCTGTAATGTTAAAACGTTGATGTTTCGTACAGTCACCAGCCAGATGGCTATATATATATATATATATATGTTTATATATATACACGCGGGTCTCCTCCTTGATCGTGGTGTGAGATAGGGTTTCACCCCGCAGAAAAGCAGAGGCTGACACCCTCACTGACTTCCAACAGATTGCTGCTTAGAGCATCGCTCATCCGTTGCTGGAGGAAGGGCACCACCACCTTCCTTTATACAAACTTGTACCTGCGTACGCAAAGCCAGAAGGCTCAGTTGCTAAAAATTTTCTGTGTGTGTAATCATGAACAACGCCACAGAGGGAGGAAATTGTATTTGATGTATTAAACCAACTTGAAACTGCTCGGTGTTTTCAGGGAGGAAGGTGTCTCATTAGCAGAGACCTTTCACCGGTTTATGTCTCAGAGCAAGCACAGAAAACGAACTACTGCCGGCACCTCGGCAAATGGCTTTTCCAGGCTCGCAGCTTGCGCCCGGCCTGGCTGCAGTGCCGCCGCAGGCTCCCCCTCGCATGCCGCCTGGTGTCTCGCCAGTCTCCATCCTCAACCAGAGCCACCCACGTTGCCACGGCAGCCTCAGACTGACAATCCCAGATCAGAACGCAACTTCTTCTCACCGTACCTCCTGTTCATCAGTCCCTGCAGCCACTCCGCTGCTGATGATCAATCCCTCATGCTACCTCTTCCAGTCCTGAAAGCTCCTGGTGGGGCTCAGGACAGGAGCAGCATTGGGGAAGCGCATTTTGCTAATTTGTCCAGAGAAGATCCAAAGATCTTCGTTTGCACCCCAAAGGGTGGCCTTTCCTGGAGACTCAGCCCACCTCTGAGCACCCCGAGGGCGACGGTAACACCAGGGATGGCGGCAGCCCACCACAGCTTTCCGAGCTGCTCCTTCCAGGAGAAGTCCTGCAGAGGGAGCTTCAGCCCCAGTCAGGAGCTCAGAGCCGTGGGAAATCCACTCCTGCAGCTTTCCTACCTCCCACGCCCAAATGGAGGTTTGGGGGAAGGTGAAGGCTGTCTCCAGCCTTGTGCCCGTGGGAGGAACATCCCTGGCAAGAAGCACCAGTTCAGGTGCCTCCAGGACACGGGGCAGTCTGCACGGAGGAGTCACGCCACGCAGGGGATCGGTCTCCAGCTCCAAGGGGTGCCCCAGCTTCACCCCGGCTGGCTCAGTACATCTGGTGGTGGGTAAGAGCTAGCAAGGGACAAGAACACCCTTTAGGATGGTCACAGCCCAACGCACATCTTGCCCCGTCCCTGCAGGTGCCTGCTGGTACCGGACACTCACATCACGGAAGCACCCAGATACGCCCATTTCAAGCAGGGTGCCGGGGCTGGTTTCAGTCTCCCGCGTGCCGTCAGGACGCACCGAGGAGCTGACGAAGCGACCAGGCTGAGGTTGCGCAGGAACCACATCTCCAGCCGAGGCGCACGACGCCGTCCCACCCCATGACGCTCTGGGGCGGCAGCGTGGCAACCCACTTTGTCTGCCTCTCTTATCCCTCGGGGTGCCTTACTCCAGCAAATGCCGCCGGGGTGGCAGGGCTCTCCCAGCTATTTTAGGGGTGAGTAAGCACACGTGGGATTATCCCGCTTGCTTCCAGGGTATTGCAGCAGAGCCAAGTGGAGAACATCATCCAACGCTCCGCGCTACTGCCGAGCTCCTCGGCAGAAAAAAACCCCAAACAAATCCTGCCCTGGTGGGAGGCCAGCCAGATCGGCACAGGATGAGGCAGGGAAGGATCAAACCCCAGATATATGAGACAGGAGCCTAAATCGGGCTTGAGTGCTCGGATCGGGGAGAGGCAGCACCTCTGGGGTACAAGGGGACACCCTGGGACTGCTGGGGGACTGCGGGAGGGAGCAAAGGGCAGCGGGGGACCGCAGCCGAGTCCCGGGGCTGCCTCTGCTCCCAAAGGGTGGTAGCTTACCCCGGGGGCGTGATCGCCTCGCAGCCCTCGCTCAGCCCCAGGGGCAGGTCAATTTAAGGGAGGTCGAAAGAAAGTCAACCCGGGCGTCATCAGATGGTATCAGAGCGCGTCCTGCACAACCGCTGACACGAAGGCAGGAGCGACCACATGAGACTTGCGAGACTGCTCCTTCCGCGAGCCCCCAGCAGAAAGCTCGACATTTTAAACCCAAAACCCAAGTAATAGTAAAACCCTGACCCATTCGTCACAGCTGGGCTGAGTGGACCACCGAAGCCCAGCAAACCAGACGCAGGCACGACGGTGGGATGCGGCTTTCATAGGAAAGAGATTCTTCCTCTTATTTCGGTTTAAATTGCGGCCAGGGAGGTACCCGAGAGCGACCTGAGCCATACTCTGCTGTGCTAAAGCAGCAGCAGGTGCCAAGCGGTGCCTGCTTTGTGCCGTGGGACTTGCGCATCCCACCAGGCAGAGCGGAAGGAGGGAAGGGTAAATTCGGGAGCAGCCCGGCTGGAGCAGCTCCCCGGGACCTTCAAACGCACGGAGTGAGATCCCACAGTGCTGCAGGGCGTGAGAGGCCAGGCAGGCTGACCCTCTGCCACGCACGTCTACACGTGCACGTACGCACACGTGCGAACGCAGGCGACAGGCGCATTTCTGCGCGCGTACAAAACCGGGCGCCGCCGCTAACTAAGCCAGCCCGACACACTGGGTTCCTCCTGCCACACAGCAACCACATCCAGCCAGGGGAAAGTAGACGCGATGTGAACGTGACAGCTTTCGGCTCCGATTTTGCGGCCCCACCAGCGCTGCTGATACTTTGTGGGGAGCCCCAAATATTTGGGGGAGGGAAGAAAGGAGGAAAGACATTAAAATAAGGCTGTGAGATGGCACCCACTGCAAACTTGCCCGGGTCTGCTCTCTGCATGGACACCGGTCTGCAGACAAAGGGCCACGGGCAGCGTGGTGACTGTCGCTTTTCTTCACAGTGGCCCCACAGGCTGGGACCCCTCTGATACCCTCCAGGAGGGCTGGGACCCCCCTCACCGCCCTGGCCTCCGCGTCCTGCTGTCCTCGTGCACACGACCACCCCAGACGCATGAGCCCTCCTCTTGACACCCCCTTTCAGAGGCACGAGGGGGTCGACGCAAGGGGATCCATCCCCACACAAACAGGCAGACTGGCATTTTATAGAGACAGACAGAGAAACAACCAGCTCCTCGGATCTCTTACAACCCCGTCCGCTCCCCTGTTGCGAGTCCTTCCATCGAGTCCCCTCACCTTTCATTGCTCCGCTCACCCCACCTCCTTCCCCGGGCACCGAGAAGCCCCTGCCCCAAACACGCCTCTGCCCCTACGCCTCCTTGCAAGCAGAGGAGCAGCAACTCCTCCCATTTGCATTTCACTATTTAGAAGACACGGTTTGCAACCTTCCTGCTTGGAAGGACATGGCAAATACACTCAAAGCTGGTTGTGCATCCCGTACCCCCATCCCTCCCACATCCCACTCCCCGAAATTCCCAGCTCAGTTAGAGACTGGTGTGCCACAGTTGCCACATCAACCCCCCAGGACCACAACTCAACGCTTCTTTTTACCTCCACACTCTCACCTTGCCATCTTCGTGATAGACAAAGATGTTCCTTGTGCTATTGTCCTTCAAGTAAGTGATCTGCAGTCCGTGTGGGTTCCCAATTTTTGCAGGCTGGAAAGTGGCATTTAGATGTTCAATCTTCATAATTGCTTTGGGTTCTTTTGCCTGGAAAACACAGCTGAGTGAGCAAACACCTGAGAATTGGCTTTCACACCAGAAAGCAGTTCACCTGGTCAGAAAAAACTTCTGATTGAGGCCATTAACTAAAAAAACCACAACCAACTCCCAGCCCACAAAACTGCCGGGTGATGAGATATCAGAGGCTTTGCTCGGGCGGCAGGGAGTGCTTTCTGCCGGCCTGGGAGAATGCTCTGCTCTCCCGCAAAATTCAGCGGAGCTTGAGGGGAGGAAGGTTTCAGCCCAGAAGCAAGATGGACAGGCCAGGTCTCGAGATAGGATGTTGTGCCATGAAGACAAGCATCTTCACCATGCCTCCTGCCCCAGCCTCTGTTCAGCTGTCTCCTGACTCCTAGATCAGCCTCGTTACCTAATGATGCGATGAGCATTTACACCGGGATAAGCATTATCAAAGGAGGAAGAAAACCATCCAGCCAGACCAAAAAATGCAGACTGCTACATAACAGGCCAGGACGCTTTCTGCATGTCAAGCACTCACAGCCAGTTCATCCTTGCTCAAGAAGATGGAGGATTATTCCCATTGTCAACATCAGACCTGGGTGCTAGGCTGGCAGGGGCACCATGCCGACACCCCACCAGTCCCATCCTCTCACATGAGCCACTGGCTTCTGATTCTGCTCCTCCATTTGCCCTCCAAACTGGGAAGTTTCTTTCCAGAGGGACAAATATATGCCCTACAGCCCACCTCTCGGGCGGGTTAGCCCAACAGTGAGCCTGGATCAGGCCCTCCCAGGCACCAATCCCACCTGCACGCTCTGTGGCAGGTCACTTGAACTTTGTTGCATGGTTTGTCTTCCTGCAAAACATCTCCAGAAGTTCACCACCCTTTCAGGACTGTACTGAGAAGTAGCAAGGGTGAATAAAACATCCCAAAAAATAAAGACGATGCTTTTGGTAACAGCAGCTTTAGGGCACAGCCAGGGGCCAGCAGAAGGTCACGGAGTGGTGCCGTGGTCCTCAGCACCAACACGGAAGTCCCTGAGCTGATGGACATGCAAGCGCCACTTTGGGAACTTGGGGACTTGCCGTGGACACACAGCTGCCGCGGGTGACCACGGCAGGGAAATCCCAGCAAAGAGGACACGTCTAGAAAGCACCATTCCCACCACGACTATGGGCAACAACGAAGTAAAGCAGCTTTAAACTACTGGAGCAGTCAATAGCAACTGAAAGGGGCCTGCTGGGACTTTCACTTCTCCCTCGGTAATGACTGGCTCTCTCCTGCCCGTGAGATGCAATTGCACCACACCAGCGCTACCGAAGCTGGCCGCCGGGCATGGAGAAGTGTGGCTGGATGTTCCCTTCCTCTGCACGGCGTGGCTCATCGTGACACCATGATTACATCAACTACTTCAGAAAACTGGCTGGTGGCTCAGCCTGGGCTGCTCTCAGCTGCAATGCTCAGGGGAGACTCAAAGGTCAGAAGAAACACCTTGGCTTCCTCCATCACGTGGTAGAGAAGAGTAGAGCGTCTATCCGTTCATCACAAATGCAATTTCCATAGTCATAAGCTCCATTTCTCACTTAAAGTAAATGAAATGTGCTCTGGGGAAAAAGACAAATGCTTCCACACCACTTGATGCTGGAACAGAAAACCAGGGGCTTTTCCTCGGGATTGCTTGCCATGCCACGCAAAGGTTTCAGACCCCAGCGACCACTGCAAGGTGATGATATTTTCATCACAAGATAGCCATAAATATGAAACCCACGTCAGCAAGATAGCCATAAATATGAAACCCATGCAGAGCCAGAGCTGAGAAAAACTCCTTTGCTGGTTGTTTAAGAAAAGCCTTATCGACTTTAAAGGGCAACAGAGCAGGATCATGTAAAATGGCCAGGTAGGGTGTCTCACCATGACTGTGGTGGACCAAAAGCAAACCCTACTAAAGACACCACCGAGCTGTACCTAGAGCCCTTGTCCTGGAGTGATCAGGGACTCAATACCTATGAAAACCCTGTAAAATTCTATAAATAAAATGGTGGCCTGGGAATGACTTGTTCGAAGATGCTCTTACAGTTGCGATCCCCCATCCACATACAGCAACCCCAGGTACTCACGTCATTTTTGTTGAAGTACTTCAGTGCACCTTCCCTCTCCGATAACACGAATTTTCGGCTTAAGAATTGCCCGTTGTCACGTCCTCTCTTCCACAGAAATCCTTCTCGGTACCCTGCAGCAGAAAGCAATTGCTGAGAACCAGGGATAAAACACTGTATTTAAAAAAGAGGTAGGATAAAGAAAAGGAGACCACCTTCAACATCAAAGCCGAGCAGACCGAGTGTGTGGCTGAGTTGCTCAAGACATGAACGAAACGAGCCTTCCTCTTCAGATCTGCCCCTCTCACTCCACTCTTGCTCTTTTCCAACAGCTTGAGCTTCACAGATGTCCCTGCTCTGACACCGCGGCGTGACAGGCAAAGGGGGATTTCTGCCGCGCATCCCGCGCAGCAGTACAGGTGAAGACTTGGGGAATAAGGCATGGGCTCACTCTGCACGGGCTCCCAAAGGACAGCCCCCGCCACAGCTCCTGGTGCCAGGGGTGCTGCTCAACTTACTTACCTGAGTAGCACTTTTGGAGCAAGGGGAAGGCAGGCAAGATCTGCCCTCTCTATTGATGCTGCTAAAAAATTAAAAACGGGGCGCATGCATGGGGGGAAAGCAGCTCAGGGTGGATGACTGTATCACAGCAAGCCACAAATACGTTTTTCACATGATAGAAGGGGAAAACGCTTGCAGTTCTTCCCACTGACTTCAGGACACTGTGGTTCAGGCTTGGCATCATCTCCCCTCAGAGCAGGTCCCTCCAGTCCCCAGGCACCGTGGCCAGGCAGCCCGGCTGGACATGCCGGGCCTCTTTTGTCTCCCTGGATATCGGCCTCGTGGGTGGATTTGCTGCTCATGAAGAACACTATTCATGATATATGTGCTTTATTTAAAACTCAAAAGAGCCAGAAAGAAAGAAAGAAGAATCTAATAATCTTAACTCCTCAAATCAGAAAAGCAATTACAGCTGATCACTGCCAGCACCTCCTGCAGCAGCCACAACGCCCAACTTATCTTGCAACAGGTTTAATAATTGACACCGTTATGTTAAATGCTTCGAAACAAAGAAACCCCGAGAACTGTCCAATACAAGTCTTATGAATATTAACAGGGCAGTTTGATGGTCACCTTCCATTTATTTAAGACATAATTATACAAAAGTTTCACTGAATAAGTCTTCCCTTTCTCCCTTAGTTTCACCTGTTAGATTTTTGTTATTGGCTCACAGAAGCTAGGATTTTAAAGTTAAAAATTATACGTTTTATAACAACTTTCAACTAAGTAACTGATTTATTTTTTTTATATGTGAAGTGGCTCTGGAATCAGCCTCTCCTTTGCCTGCCTGCTACGAACCAGTGGTGTGCAGAAATCCCTCATTCAACCTGCTTTTCACCTGTCATCCTGATATAGGATTGATTTAAACCACAGATGAAAAGATGCAGAAAAATCCTTCAACACTGACTCTATAGGTACAAGCAATATAAAATACTTCCATGCAATAAAAACCTAGAGCAAGACAAAATGCACACGCACATATTTAGTGATTGGAAAAGACGGGAAGAAAAGAGTGGTATCGACAACAGCTGAAGACACTAACAGAAGGGAAAATGCCCATCGAACCAAAGATGCCTTCGCCGATAGTCAAAATACCAATTTCTTCTGTCTGGGCTGACCGAACCCCAAGCAATTCCTTTCTCCAGATCCTCAGAGAGACCTTTACTGAACGCCAGGCAAAGCCCTTGACGTCCACTGTGAACGAGCGCAATGGCAAAGCCCGTGCCGTCGCCAACGCCGAGCGCTCACCGCAGAGAGCGTCGCAGATCCGGCCGGCACATCCGACGGCTGGCACGCGAGACAAGCTGATACCTTGACGCAGATGGAAGCAGTGGAAATGCTTAAAGCCGTCAGCGGGCTTTCCTTTGTTTCTTTGTTCTATACCGGCACGTGCGGCGGCAGGGCTGTATTTCAAAACGCGAGACCTCACCCTGCCCCCCGAACGGGCACGAGCTGCCAGCCAGGAACCGGCACGGTTCCAGAGCCTGCAGGGACCCCCCTCACGCGTTACTTACGGCTCGCTCACACGGGAGAGCCAGCGCAAGCTGAGCGCGTGCCTCTCCCCACCGCGAGGTCCAGCCGTCCCCGCTGCCTGTGCTCCCGCCAACGTACCCTTCCCACGGCCAGGCAGGCCCAGCGGCAACCAGGTCCACGTCCCTGCCCAGAGACGCAGACAGGACAGCCCAAACAGTCACGCCACAGCCAGGGCCCGCCAGCGATGCCACGCCACTGTCCGCCTAATCCTTCCACCTCCAAGCCCTCCCCATCCCTCCAGGGCAGGACACGTGCTCTGCCCCATGCTGAGCATCGTCACCCATGTGCACTGGCACCCGTATCCACGTACACCAGCCCTGTAACCCCCAGGACCGATACCAGATGTATCAAGGGAATTACGGGTCTGAAGCTCTTTCTCTGCTCCACCCATCCAGCCTGAAAGAGACTTCCCCAAAGCCATGAGCAGAACTAGTCCATCAATTCACTCCTAACCCAACCGTGGGCTTGCCATGTGCTTTTTCTATCAAAAAGGCACAACTAACCCATTGGAGGGCACTTGCAGTCTCAGAAAGAGAAGAACACACAGGGAGCAGGATTATCTGAAGTGTGAGCAAGGGGAAGCAGCCAAGAAAGCCACCAAAACCCAGCCAAGGGCAGCCGCATGCGACAACAGCGCGGGAAAGGCGCAGGCTGACGCACGCGTATCGCCGCTGCGGTAGGAATTAATTGTTGGGGAACTGAAGCTCTGGTTCAGCATCAGATGCTGCTATCTGCCGGGCTCGTATCAGCAAAACCGCTGCATAACCTATAGCGGGCTGTACACCATGGAGCTGAATAGGAATAATATCTCTGTGACAGGAGACAGACAGGCGGGAGGTGATGCTCGGCTGACGCGTTTACGCAACGCAAGATTTACTTAACACGAGGCAGAGATGCTGCTGGGGCTCTGACCGCTGCCGTTTGCCGACTGCTCTCCTGAATGGCAAAGCATTAAGCAGCGTGCTCTCAAAGCGTGTGTGTGGTTTGGAAACCAGGGATAGGCAGTTTCTGTTTCCCAAAGGGGGCCGATTTTTAGCACCGAGTCAGTCAGAGCGACAGGAGGGTACTTCAAAAGCCATTTCTATTCACTCCACTAAACAGCAGAGATGGCTTCAGAGCCTCTCTGCTGCCTCTCCGCGCCTGACATTTGGGGACCACTAACATCTCGTAGCGGGCTGGACAGAGCTGGGTTTGGAGGAAAGGACATCGGGGTCAGACGAGAGAGAGGAGAGACAACGCATGGAGGACAGGGACATCTCCAAACGCAAACGTGGGGTGATGCAGAAGGAAAGATGATGATCTCCTTCAGAAATCCCCACCTGGGGTTTGCTCAGCTCTCGGCAGCTCCACCTCGGAGAAGCTCAGCCCCACGACTTTTGGCTGTGGGTCTCATCCATTCATTCATCTCGACTGTTTCATTACAAATATCTGAATGGCAAAGGATGCTGCAGGCATTCCTTATTAAAGTTGTTCCCCTCCACAACACATTTTTTTGTGATCTTTCTTAACACTTAAGGGATGAAGAATAAAATTACTCTGCATTTCCCCAAAGAGGTTCTCAAATAATTGCAAATCTGTACAGTCCACCCAAGGCTTACCCCTGGCAGATGGGCGTCGTAACGATTATATACGAAGAGAGGGAAGCCCAGGGAGGTTTAGTGAGCTGCCCAGGACAACACTGTAAGCCAGTGTCAAAGTCAGGCTGGAAATACAGCTTTCCCTGCCCTCTCACATAGGGACATCTCATCATTTTGATCTTCTCTTTCCAATCTTTTGTGGCAAAACACAGTATCCAAATTCCACTCCTAGGAAGAACTAAAAAACCCAACCCAGCACTGTTATCCCTTTCCGTAGTTCACGCGCCAGCTCTTCCCAGACCGATCACCTCTACAAAAGAGTGCCCAGCCGCTCTGACAAAGCCAGCTGCTAACGTCACTGTACTTTGCTACAGATTTTCATAAATCCTTTGCTTGCTTCTTTTCTTTTTCTTCCTTCCTTCCTCCAGGGCTGTGTCCTCAGGAGCTGCTCCTCTGCTCTGCCCAAACCTGCTGCCTGCACCCCTGTCAACACTGATCAGTGCAGAACACTGTGAAAGGGACTTGAACCCAACATGAACTTGTCCAGGTTCCCCAGGCAAGCAGCATGTCAGCAAGACGTGTCCTCAATGTCCTGATCTAAAGGATTGTGAAAACAGCTAGAGAAGGTGTCGAGAAGCAAAACTGCAGGAGGCTGAACAGGGAAACAGATCTCACTCCGGAGGGCATCGGAGCTGGAGAACTAAACCATCTCTTCCTTGTCTCTGTGGGCTGCGCTACCTTAGCAACAGCTTCATATTTAGAGACATCTCACCAAATACAGACCTTCATGAGGGCTGTTCTGCTTATGTTGAAGCAAAATGACCACTAGTCCCACACCACTTGCTGACTGCTGGTGGCGGACGATGCAGCATTGTGTCGCCAACACGTTTCCTTCCTCTCCCAAGGTGCAGAACGAAGGATGCAGATGCCTGTCGTCATCCCACTTGATCACCAGCACCCAGCCACGACTGCAGAAAGGACTACCTGGAGAAGACCTGCTGGAGAGCACCTGCGGGCACCCTTGAGAACTATCACTCTCGCATTGCTAACACCGCTGCTATTCGGTCATCAAGTGTTTTTGCATCACTTCAGCCACCTGCCAAGGAGAAAAAACAATCGCTTGCTTTTGTAGGTAGTTCAGGCACAAACCTGCAATGCTCGCAAAAAACCCGCCAAGCACTTGTGACCAAGCTAGCCAACAAACAGCACGTAATAGAACCTGAAATCACACATCCCAAATGGGTATTTTTGACCAGTTAACACAGTTTCCAAGGTAAAATGAGGAACTGTCACTTCTACACTCACTTCATCACCACAGCTAAAACTCTGCAAGGGAAAGAAAACAGGGTCACCACTTTGGTCGACCAAAAAGAAGACATTGCAAGGCCTTGTGTCAGCTCTGTTGAGCTGGTGGCTGGAGCTCCTCCAAGCCAGGCATCTAAAAACCGCAGGACCCATTGGATGCTCTAGTCTAGCCCAGGTTTCTTGCTGTCCGAGAGGCTGCAGAAGAAGCGGGAGAAAGGACTCTCTATTGAGACAATCTGAGGTAGACACCATCTTTGCATCCAACTTCCGCCAGCAATTTGTTCAAGTTCCCCATTTTTTAAGAAGAGGGATATTGCTACTTCCTCACCTCAGAAAGCCGTTAGGGTGCTTAGTTAATGATGGGGTTTTTGGTGTCTGAGAATGTAGATTATAGGAAGTACCCAAAATTACTCTTTGAGTTTCAGCCTTTGTTCTCAGAGAAGAAAAAAAAACCTCCTACGAGGAGGACAATCAGATCCACTGGCTTGAAAAAAAAAAAAAAAAATGCATGGACTTTGCTTTTGCTCATCCTAAGTAAAGCACTATAAAATTGGAATTAAACCACATCTGCTCTTCAGTTCCTTTGGTGCTTTATTGTGCAATTTCACCTGGAAACGGAGGCATCAGGACTGCTTATTTCCAAGGCATTTCCAGGGCAGTGGTAAAACCAGGTCTGGTCCAAGGCTTTTAGGAGAAACATGTTAGTGTATCCAAAACTGAGCATAGCAACAGAGCCAATACCATACCCGAGCCCAAACACATCGCTGTGTTGTTTCTTGCCTTCTTGTCTCATTGCAAGACAAAGCATGGGAGGCTGAAATAGGAGAAGAAAAATTACTTGTGTGTGTAATCCAAGAGCAATCACATTTTCCTAGAGTTCAGGCAGGGCATCTCCACCTACAGAGGCAGATTTTCTTTCCTCTAAGCTAAGTGCTTTGACCCCAATTCAGAGCTTTGGAGGAGATTTAAATACAACTACATCGCTTTGCTGCTAAAATTTCAGGGTATATATCACCACTTCTCTGTGTGTCAGAGGCGAGCAGTCTGCTATATTAACATTGCAAGATGTTAATTAAACCAGAACAGCAGATAGGTACTTACTGGAGATGACGTGCCCGCTTTTTCTGTGAGGTTAAGGAATTGTGTAATTATTTGGAGCAGCTGAGTGGCAAATGCCTGACATCCTGCGTTACCACCGACAGCAAATGTCACAACCTCCTTTTAAAACAAAGAGCCTGAAGGGTATTTCTTCTGAAATAAACCACACCATTCGTAGTCAGAGAGCTGGATGGAGAAGATGACATATTCTAAGGTTTCCCCATGGACTGGACTTTGAATAGTGTTGCAAAAAGAACTGCACACCTCTTGTTTGGCTGTGTCAGTGTAAATTGTTTGGTTTGATTGCTCTAAGTTGTAATATTTCCTCCTGTAGCATTCAGCCACCACCAAAGCAAAACATTTCAATGACCTCATTTTGAATTTTTTAAGCATTTGCATTCCAATCAAAAATTACAAAAAAAGAGAATACTAAATTTCCTCACGGAGTGAAAACACTACTGTTTGTCCAGAGACAAACTCATCGTCCCCATGCATAAGGTAGTCCCCATGTGAGGTGTTAAGGTATGTCACACAGCTGAGAGCTTCCAGTCAAGGCTGCAACCGCTCCCCTGCTCCGCTGCACAGCACCAGCAGCTTTTTTTTTTTTTTCCCTTCCTTCCCTGCAGCTGTGCCGAGGAGCTTATAACTTCCCTGAAAATAACCCTGCAGTCATCTCCAGATAAATACGCTTCCTGCCGGTTACACGTTCAGCAGCGCAGACACAGGCGCATTGGAGATGTCAGCATCCACACGTGCCGGAGGCAGAGGGGACGGCGGAGGCTTGCTGATGCGATGGGCGTCCTTCCCCCCGGGAGTTCTCCTGCACAGACCCGGTGAGGAGCCACCAAGAGCTGCTAACCGCTCGAGCACAGCTCAGTGCTTTGGAGATGAAACCTCAGCAAGGAGCAAACGGGAAGGCGTTCAGCGATCCCGCAAACCACTCTCTTTGCCCCCAGAAGGGCATCTGGGAGTTAAGCTCTTGGCGCACCTTACGTAAGGTTGGGTGCCTGGCATGTCTCACGTCACACTCTCTCGCAAGCTTGAGAAGGGAGCGATCTCCCTTTATCCCCCCGACACAACTCTTTCTCCCCCTCTAAGACAACACATCCTCATCACACCTCACCTAGCCAGGCAAAGGAGCCCAAGACCTCCCGCGTGCCCACACCCTCGCACCAACACCAACCATTTTCTCATGCACTCATGTTTTAGAGGGGAGAATTTCCCAGTTCTTAATCAATCAGTCCTCTCCTAATGAGCACTTAGCATGCAAATTGCCTTTCCTAAAGGCCATTTTGCAGAGAAGGGTTTCCTGTTGCCATCCAGTCTGCCTCTGCTGCCTTCCAAGAGCTCATAAAACCATTATTGTCCTGTTGCATTGTAAGCACCTCAGCTATGGATGCAAGCAGCTGATTAGATTGATTGCTTCCACAATACCCAATTAACCCACTCACTCTGCAAATGATTGACTTAATCAAAGGCAATTAGTGCTTGAATGGCTACATCAGACAGAAAGCCAGGATTTAGTAGATGATTGAGAAAACACCTTACAGACATCTCCTTGGCCTTCTAAGTGAAAACAACATCGTTAATGCTCAGCTCAGAGCTGGAAGTACCCGAAACCTTGGGTCGGTGGTTTTAGGTGGCACAGAAAACGCAAGGGAGTAGGAACCCGTACATTTCCCTTTACTGACAAAGGGAACAATGCCACATGGTACTCCTAAGGGGAACTTGAAAAGCATCGATGTTCCCCTTTTCCCCCTCTTCCTGCTCTTGAGGACTGGGAGCACCGACCAGCTGAACAGGCCTCGACGACCAACTGACACAAAATGGTAACTTTTGTCCCTGACAGCTTTAGCCAGTCAGTCCCCGAGTGACGGATGTACACGGTTGTCTCCCATTACCAATCCTCCGAGCAAAGTCATATGTGTTTTACAAAACCATCTTCAATACCTATGTCTTGCAAGGCATGTTCTCCCACAACGTAAAGAAGCCACCCAGTGAGATCAGATTTGGAGGCAGTACCATGGATCTGTAGAAATACGGGTGTCAGTGTCCTTAGTGACTGTTTTTCCTCTAGCCAAAGCACCCAAAACTTGCACGGCCGAGACAAAGCCTCATCATGGGAAAGTCAAGGAGAGCAACCCATGTCATCTAAAACAGAGGACAGAGACAATTTTAGATCACCCTCAGGACACCTTAGAGGTTGAAGCCAAGCATGGAAAACAAACTCACCAGATCACTGCAAAAATACATTGCCATCTTGCTTCATCTTCAGTAACAAAGCCTTTGAAACAGAAAAAGTTGTTTGTTCAGCTACCCAGCTCTCAGGATCAATGCGTGAAATGGACCCAAATACATCATCTCTATGGAAAAAACATGGGGCCGAGCTTAACACCACATCGAGGTCCTGAAGTTGATGGAAAGAGGACAAGGTCTGGCCCTGTACATAAGCATGTGGTATTTAAATGTAAGGTCAGTCCCTAGGTTTCTAGTCCCTTTTAATGTCAACATGAATACACTTGCATCGCTGGCTCACAGCTGAAAATCCAAATTGCTTCTAAGCAAAGCCCCAATAATAAAGCCAAAATCCATTAAGCCTGTGATGTTTGCCACTATTTAAATCTGATTAAAATCATACATGACACCACTAAGCCCAACAGTCAGAAAACACTCCTGTCAGGCCTGATGTTTCCCCGTGTAATCCGGACCCCCCCTTCTTTCACCGGGTTGTCAGCTAAAAGGAGACATAATAAGAGATCATGTACCTAATCCAGCTTCCTAAGCTGTTTTTAACTGGTTTCTTTAATCACATGTTGTGATTCCCTACAGAGTAGCTCTCAGGTGACAAAGACATTAATACAGTCATTCATTCTCCCAGAAGGTATCTCAGATGGGATCCCATTGCCTCTTGCGCCAACTGAGTGCAGCAGAAACGAGACACACGAGGTGTCTCCACGGGTGTACAGGGAAGCCATCAGTGGGATAAAAGGTGGGAAATCAAGGCATCTGGAGGTGACAACCTCTGGGCAAGCAACTGCAAGGTAAGGTGGTGCAAAGGACACCCAGCCAGAGAAAAAAAAAAAATCCTTTTAGTAGAGTGATCCTTGATCTCCCAGTGAGCACTCATCTCCCCTGAAAACGCTGTGTGGGAACAAATACCAAGAGAAAATACCGAAGCGTACAATTCCCAAGTCTTCATCTGACCACTGCAGGCATATCAGATTTGGTGTGCACCATAGAGAACACAGCCACATCCTCCCTTTTATCAGTTTATCTTACAATTGACCATCGATACACTACAACTTCCATGGTAACTTAATTATTGAGCAAGCGTTTACATATTAAAGATAAGACGATAGTTGGCTACTGCAGTGAAATTTGATTGTATCTGCTGGGAGATGTTAAAACCCTCTGCTTCAGAAAATGTCTTTCCTGGAAGTCTTGCGCTTGCGTTACTGAGAATTCAATGTGAATCTCATTTTACTTGGAAATCAAATGCTTCCTCTTCAAGTGGCATCCCCACACACCCACCTGGGAGCTGCTGGCTGCTCAGAGAAAAAAAAAAGTCCAGTTACAAGTAAATAACCTTCAGGTTTTGATCTTTTGAAGCCAGCCTTTTACTATAAAAAGGCAGATGAAAGCTGAGAGGTTTCCAGTGCGATGCTCATCCCATTTACCAGCACTGAATGCACTTGAAGCCTGATTTAGCGGGAAAGCCGGGCAAGAAAACGTTTAAGGACAGGCACGCAACACTAAGTCATAATAACACCTGTACAGCAGTATGCTGTCAGAAGCTGAAGTCTGAGAGCAAAACTATTCCCAAACCAGAGACCAGCATCCTCCTTGGGCAAGACACAAACACCCCAGAAAGTCCTGGCTGCAGCCATGGCAAGTTCCGTGCACACAAGCTGCAGGGGAAGATGTACTGCAGCTTTCTCGTCGGCCCCCAGAGGAACCACAGCCACCATCCCACAACCATCACGCCTGCCCAGCACTGTCCACACACAGAGCTGGTCCTGCCTGGACCTCGGCACGGTGAGGGAGAACCCACCTACAGCCTCACATGCAATCACGGCAACTTTTGTACAGAAAGCAAAGAGGTGAGACACTGAAAGATGGGGATGAGGAGCCTTCATGCCCTCAGCCTGCACCACAGATGGGCTACGCCAACCTGCAGGCTGCTGAGGCTTCAGCTCAAAACCACTGCAAAGTGCCAGGAACCACCTGAACGCTTGGATTTCATACAGGCATCCTGCAGAGCCTCAAACCACAGCTATGGGATCAGGCTAAAACATCCTCCAAACCCTGAACAGTTTTAGGTGGGTTTCTTACCCGCACCAGTAAATAAAACCTCAGCCTGGGCAGCTGCTCACATAGATCAATCCAAGCAAGGATGAGATTAATTAATCCCTCAACAGAGCTTTACAGAAGTCAGCAGAGAAGTTCACCACTGCCTTCAGACAGGTTTAGGACCCCCTCTCCAGGGCACAGCCAGAATAAGGCATTCCCCCCATGTAGCCAGCATCGCTGTACAACCACAAATCACGGAAACCTGAAATGTCCTCGCACGTACATAACATTCCTCTTTGTTCGCTTTGAAGGGAAATCCGAATGGCTTCGAGCACATCTGCTGCAGTGTTAACGGCTCCTGGTCGTCTGTTATTGAGCGTTCGACACATTTACAGTCAAAGCTATTGCTTTTTGAAGGGAATGGAGAATTTTTTTAATTTAGGACTCATTCCTTTCCCAGCTGCTGGTTTTATAGCTGTTCCAGAAATCAGCTCGTACAGGATGCTCCAGCAGCTGTGCTATCGAGGGAGGGGCATTCAGCAGCGCAGCCACCACCTTCAGGTTGCAAGAGGACATTTGCACACCTTGGTGTTTCTAAAACTGTCTCCCATGTCCTCCGGACAGCGCGATTCCACTTTATGAACTCCTGTAATAATGTAAGTCAAGGCTAAATTCTGGCCCAAATAAATCATTGACCAAACTCCCACTGACTTTGCTACGCTAAAGTTTCTTCTTTCACCCTCTGCAGTGCGTGAAAGTTTGAAATTCGCTCCCCGCTGAACAGCCTCCTTGTGTTTTAGGTATTTTGGGGATATACTGTCTGTTACTGACGTGCCACATAATCACTTCCCTCAATCACTTGCCCTGGTCATGAGAATGGACCTGGCTCATCAGGTAGCTGCTGTGTCTGCATCTCAACTGCAGCAATATTTTTAAAACCAGTCCTATCTAGGCAGGCAGGTGGCACCTCCCAGCCCGATTTCACTGTAAGCATCCAAGAGGTGGGGTGTGGACAACTCTGCTGCTGCAGATTTCTCTGCTGCATCGGAGACTTCAAGGTGAACACGTGGGTGAGCTCACTACAGGGAGAAAATGCAGATGGAGCCGGGCTGGTGTCGGTCAGAAAGAAGCATCAGCAAACCCTCGTGCTTCTCAGTTGAGGTTGATCTAAGGCTCAACTACATCTTTGGCGAACTCCAGAAAAAGACATGACCTCACTCTGGAAAAATGTTCTTCATCTGGTAAGAGACAGGAACTGCCTGGCCCTGTGCAGGTCTCCAACTAAAATGGATCTTTCTTTAATAGAAATTTAATTAAGCTAGGACAAGTTGCTATGAAATCAGCCTTTTCCATGTGCTTTGTTATCGTATTGCTTCCTAGTCTCTCCTGTCTCATTAGCAGAAGAAAGATGCACCAACCTTTTGGTCCTGTGTCACTACACAAGGAACATGAACGTGCACCATATAAAAAGACCAAGAAACATCACGACACTGAGAACTACCTTCATAAAACATCAGAAATAGAAAGGGATGGTTCCCCTATTCTTTC
>NW_010509918.1:23091-24576 GCF_000687285.1 Phaethon lepturus
ATCAACAACATGGAGAACCAGCCCGATACTTCCCTTCAGCTCTCTCCAGCTAGTGTAGATCCATTTTTACAGACTGTAAAAACCCAAGGTTACAGGAACAGGCAGTCTGAGAAATATCAAAATACAGTGGTTCAAGCTGGTTGACCTCAAATAGGGAAAGCTCAAGGACAGGAGTGACTCACGCTAACTGTAATTGAGATGTTTCATGCACTTACTGATCTTATAGCCTATACGTACCGGGTGGACTGTCTCTCCCAGGGCACAACAGCTCAGGGCATCTCCAGGGAGCATCCAGAGCACATCCCAAAACACAGGCAGTGCGTTCAGCTGCCCAGGGAATCCAGAGGCAGGAGGGTCTCAGACCCCCTTGCCCATGAGAAACTGTACTAGTTCGGCAACTACAGCCGACCTCAAACTGACCACAAATGAAACGTTTTTGATTTAAGTTGACAAATGTAAATATTTCTGTTAAGGATGATGCAAAATGAAACAACATTTCTTAGGTGTGCTTTTTTGAGGGGGAAAAAACCTAACCAAACATTTTGCACAAAGTGCTTAGATGGGGAGGGGGGAAGGATGATGCAAAATGAAACAACATTTCTTAGGTGTGCTTTTTTGAGGGGGAAAAAACCTAACCAAACATTTTGCACAAAGTGCTTAGATGGGGAGGGTTTCATGGGCCAGCCCTTATGCCTTTCGGTAAGGCTCGCTCCCACGCCACTCTACTTCCATCGCCGCTGCATTACTTTCCGCACGAGAGCTGCTGCTCTTTGGCTAATTATAGAAACTTGGATCAGAGCTATGCTGAAGGCAGCTTGACAGAACCAGCTGTTAAAATTACAACTGGATCCTAAACTAGCTGTGAACGTCCAGCTTTAGCTCGCGGTGGTGCTACCCCCTCCCCAGAGCTGGCTGCCAACACCTTGCTTGGCCAACTGCTCCTGCTCCTCTCCACTCCAGCTCGGACCCACAGGTCCTCGGCCGCGATTTTTGGATGCCTAAAAGCTTCTCTGCTTTAGGGGAGCTGAAGACATCAGCGTGTTTCTCTTTGCTAGATGTTTTTCCTCCTACAGCAGCTGTCTGTAAGATGAATATTGATTTCTCTCCACCCCATCACTGGGTCGCTGCAACATTCACCAATTTCCTGGAGAGTGTAACAGCAGTTGCTGGCCTCTCGCCACAGCCCAGACAGGTAGAAAAAAAATAAAAGTGCACCAAAGTTGTCTCTAAAAGAAAAGTTTTTGCATTTCGAGCCTTTTCCTTTGTCTTCTGGTGGTGACTCTGTGCGGCGTCTCCTTAGCAAGGCTGGGAAACAGCACAGCATCTTCCTTTGATTTGAACGGAGCCTCACGAGGCGGCGTCACCCTTTTGGAGGGGCTGCACCGAGCCCGACTCAGCACGTCCAAAGCGACCGGGAGGCACGGAAAGGCTGCTCCGGGTCCCGGTCCCGCGATGCCCGCCCTGGAACGCCAGCGCATCCTGGCG
>NW_010509919.1:0-27390 GCF_000687285.1 Phaethon lepturus
CTCTCTCCCAGAACAGGCAGACCCACTCTTGCATCCAGATGCATCCCAGGGACCATCTTATTTTGGGAGAATGTTATTCACCACCATCATTCCCCACCAGCCAAGCAGCAGGTTTCTTCTCTCTCCCTCTCTGCCCCGTGCTTTGCAGCCTATCTCATAAAACCGTGCAGTTGTGCTGTGCACAGAAGTGGACAGCATCAGTATTTTTAGGTCCCAAGGCCACTCCTGTACCTGAACAGGAGAACTTTTCATGTTCCCCGCAATACCCGCTGTGCTCCCAGTTACTCTCCGTGACAGTCCTGGATGGGGTGGGTGGCATTGCTTCAGCAGTCCAAACTTCAAAGATACTGCTGGTGCCATCAGGATTTCTCAAACCATGTAGTGGTTTGTCTTTGAGACAATGGTGTTAGTTCTTGGTCAGGACCCAGGATGGCAGTTGCTCCTCCAGAGAAGAGCAAGCAGAGCCCTCCAAGGCACACAGCCCTGCTCTCCCTCAGGAGTCTTGATCTCCTGCCATACAAACTTGAAAGAGATGTTACTCCTGGGCCAAGCACACTCCCACAGGGTCACCATACACAGGTACCTCTGGGGCAGCCTCCCAAGGGGGCTAGGTGTCCCCTTCGCAGTTTGGACGCACAAGACAGATCGATCTTACATGCAGGACCCAAGAGACTCACCAGCATCCTTTCAGGGACTAGGGGAAGTTTTGACACAGCTCCATCTTAAAGCATAAACCCCAGCTACTGAAACAGGATTCCTCTGCAGCATGGCTGTGGTTTGGCCTCTGACCTGGGGCAGAAGGTAAGGCTGCCTTCTCCTCCTGCAGTCAGGTCATCTCATGGCACATCTCATCTCATGCTGGGAAGCCAAGCACTAAGAGCTCACCCCCAGCGTGGTCATCCGGACCTTCATCCTTGCCCTGGCTCAGGCTGCCCTGGGAGGACACCCACTTCAGCCTTTCTGGCTGTGCTACTGCTGGTCACATCTATCTCCTTCTATGCATGGTAGAGCCCGTGGCCTCTAGGGTAGTGGTCCCAGAGAGATGTGTGTGTACATGTCCTGCAAAATAGCGGCTACACTTCTGTCCTAGCCAGTGACTCTGGTCATAAGGCAGCTGCTGTCTTTTTCGTGTCTTTCAAATTGTCCAATTGACCATCAGGTTCACTTCAGAGCAAGTGTTCTCAGCCTTAAGTTAAATCCGAGGAAAGGTTATGTGCCGAGAGGTTTTCCTGCTTCTCTCCCCCAGCTGAACCATCTGGTCTAACACAAGGTATTCCCTCTTGCCATAGATGCAGCTGTGACACCAGATACACTCTGCTCTCCTTCCATCAGCCATCCTTCTCACTGCTCCAGTTTCCCCTCAGCTCCAATGGCCATGGCTCTGGTTCCCATCCCTTCATATCCAGCTGTTTTCTACTTTCAAACCTTTCAGCCAGCCCTGCCTGAAGCCACTCCAGCTCCTTCTTCATGCAGACAGACAGACATGGGGAAAGTGAATTTCCCCAACCACAAGTACATGGAGCAGGCAATCACTCTGCTAGAAATCCAAGGTTAGCCAGTTTCCATCCTCAGACACTTCACCATCATTCCTTTGACAGGGAGAACAGATGTTCTGGCTAGAGCAAAGAAGCAGCCTCAAACCCGACCTCTCTATGTTTAATTTACATTATTACATTCTGGGTAGAGATAGCTGGACTGAGTTTGCCATCATCCTGACTCTTCATCTTCTAAGGCACGGGCTACTATTTTCAAAAGACTTTTGTCATGTATAAGCCACTTCAAGCATCAAAGTGTTACCTCCTCAAGCCCACAAGGTCCTTGCTGGAGGGAACTCGGCAACAGCATGAACCTTGACTGCACTCTCAACTCAGTTAACCAACACACTGTACATGTTGCTCTCATAGAGTCATTAAGGTTGGAAAAGACCTTTAAGATCATCAAGTCCAACCATCAACCCAACACCGCCATGCCCACTAAACCACGTCCTGAAGTGCCACGTCTACATGATTTTTTAATGCCTCCAGTGATGGTGAGTCCACCACCTCCCTGGGCAGCCTGTTCCAATGCTTGACCACTCTGTCAGTAAAGAAATTTTTCCTAATATCCAATCTTAAACCTCCCCTGGTGCAACTTGAGGCCATTTCCTCTCATCCTATCGCTGGTTACTTGGGAGAAGAGACCAACACCCACCTCACTACAACCTCCTTTCAGGTAGTTGTAGAGAGCAGTAAGGTCCCTCCTCAGCCTCCTCTTTTCTAGACTAAACAACCCCAGTTCCCTCAGCCTCTGCTCATAAGACTTGACTTGTTCTCCAGACCTCTCACCAGCTTCGCTGCCTTTCTCTGGACACGCTCAAGCACCTCAATGTCCTTCTTGTAGTGAGGGGCCTCTCCTTGTAGGTCAGACATGCCCTTTATCTCCAGTACCTCTTTGAAACACCCTAATTTGCATTTTCAAAAACTGCCTTTTGCATCTCAAACTTGCTGATGTTTTTTTGGCTCCAAATTTTAAATGTTTATATAAGCAAAATGTTTTAAAATTGTGTGTTGACTTTATTAGGTTGTTTGTAGTAATGTCTTAGCTGGTGTTTGGACTGGTGCTATCTGAACACGCCCAAGTGAGGCTTAAGGCTCTAGCGACTTCTGCTCTAGATCCGCCTCTTTGCCAAACCTGGATGAGAGATTTCACAGCTACTTGCTATTCCTAAAGTCTTGCTGGTTACTAGGAAAATAATGCACCTCATGTAATTCTCCAAAGAAAAAACAAAGGTTCCAGTAACTGGGTCTACACAGGAGCACTGAGGAGGAAGGCATAATGTACAAGTCCAACTGCATCCTAGCTAGTTATTAGACTGCCAAGTCATGGCGTACCTAGTATCAGTTTGTAACTTAGCTGAAGGGCTGCAAGAGAAAAGGCTCAACCACTGACAGGAGACCCATGTTGAACAATGTTCACATTGTTCATAACTCCTGTAGCACTTCTCTGCCCCAGCACCCACCCTCTCAGTTGAAAGGAGCCTCCACACCACCCTGGGGAACATCCTGAAAGCCACTGCTCTGACAGCATCAAAACCCAACTGCTCTCTCTTCCCAGGCAAAGAGATCACACTACGCCTGCTTTGAGGGTGCCTGTACCAGGTCAGACATCATCACCTAGCCCAGTCCTTATCCCAGAAAATGGAAATCTCCAAACTGAAATATGATGGTTCCTTTATCTCAGCCTCCAGCAATCCTCCGCTCCTCTTGAAACACAGATGCTACCTTCACTAATGATTACTGATGGCGTTTTCTTTCCCCATGAACTGGTCAAGCCTTTCTGAACTCAGTCAAAGCATTAGCGCCCACAACTAAGGAAGAGGTTACCATAAAAACTTCTAGGTAAGGAAGGTGCTTGTTCTATCTGCCATCTTGTAGTTTAGTTGAATGTGCCCAATCCTAAACATTACAGAAAAGAGCAAACAATCATCCCCTACTCTACTTCTTTGTAACACAATTTCACACACCTTTATAATTTCAGCTGGAAAAGGTATCAGTGGATGAATCCCAGCCTACTTCACAGGTTTCTTGCATGAAGTTTTTCCTGTATCTTTGGTTGGCCTCATGTTTCTCTGTGTCCTTCTCAGTTCTACTACCCAAACTGCAGCTCCTCCAGGTGTCACCATCCACATCACAGGCATTGACAGAAACCTTGCAAATGCAATTTCCTCCTCATCCACAAGGCCTTCCAAGAGATGACGTAGATTTTTGCCTCCCCTCCCTTTGGCTCCTTACCCCCACAGATCCAGCCCAAAAAATGCCATCTACCGAATGAAATAATTTGGATGACAGCAAAGACAGGGTTAAAGACATTTATAAAAAAAAAAAAAAAGAAAAAAGTCATATGTACAGACCATTGCCTAATCATGAAACTCTCCAAATGGCAGGAGTCACTATTTCTGTAATCTAAGTGTACAAAGTGCACGTCTTTCCCCTTCCCTCTGCAGCAGAAGGCAGAGGGGGAGAGTCTCTTTCTTTATACCTTTCTATCCTTCAGATAGTGGGAGTAAGGTCTGGGGTCAGAGTGAAGGAGACAAAACCTGTTCCCTACTAGGTTATCCACCAGGCAGGCTCTATGAATAGTAGTTTAGAAGAAAGTAACAGCAGGAAAAGTGAGTCTTGTTTACTTGTCAGTCTGCCCAATGGATTCTCATGGGATAAGGAATCTATGGCCAATGCCCCAGGGAGATGAGTGGGAAAGAAAGGTTATTCATCTATTGAATAAAGTAGCTCATAGACCCGATTCAATCACTCCAGGTTTCCCAGATACGTTTGAGTCAGTTTCTCTTCACAGCCCCATTGCTCCGGATTCAAACATGGGCTCCAAAACAGAACCTGATTATACTAGTCAGAGTGGGAGACAACTCGGGTGCTCCCCAAGCTGTTAGTTGTATAAGCTCACATATAGCCCCACACTATCTGTGCCAGGCAGGGATGAAAGGTTTTGGACAGCAAATGAAAACAGTGCCAACAGCAGCCCATTGCACAGGATTAGCTACTTGATCTAATCCCTCTTGAAAACTGCCAAAAGAGAGGGTCTCCTGCAGCACTAACCTCCCTTGCCCTCTTAGGTGGGAAGGCAAGCAGAGGCACTCTGCCAGCACCGTGTTGAAATGACATGTAACAGGAGCAGGCCAAGGAGTGTATGGTTAAGAGCCAGGAAAGCTACACAATTGTCCTGCTAGACTACAAAGCACCAGCGTGAATACAAATGGCAAGAAGGAGCAGTGTGCAGTGTACAGGATTATACAGGGTAGCAACTCAACACACAGATGCCAGTACAGGAAAGATCAAACATCCACACAGAACAGACAACGGACTGAGCCTGAGGAACTCACTTCAAGGAGCTGGTGTGTAATACATCCCCTATCAGTATGAGGCACTCCACAGGCTACACACTAGACACTGGTCACTCCATTTAAAAGAGCTCTCACTCAGGGAAGGAAATGCTGTGGAGTGCAGGGCCAAGGTGTAACTCTCTTACTATTTGGGCCAGCAAGCTTCTGGGAGACTGCTTTACTCATATCAAGGCATGATATCCTTCTCTGAAGAATTCCTCCTTCTCTGAAGAATTCCCCCCACCTAGATGTCAAACTGCTCTGAAGCTGCCCATTCCAGGCAACACCACTATGGCTCACCTTGCAGCAGTGAGATTCTTCTGCAGGGAAAGTTTTAAGTGCCTTTCACGTGTACAGACAGCTTGTATCTCTTTGTTCTTGTGCTACAGTTGTCCTTCATTTCATTTAATTTCCATTCCACATGAGTACCACCTTGATTTACTCAGAAAGCATTTACATCCCCATCAGTCTAGCCTAACGAAAGAAATATTGAGATTTTCCTGTTCTCTTGTAGGGTAGGTACTCTATTTTTGACATTGTAGCAGCTTCCTTCTCAACTCCTACTATAATTTGAATTAATCAGCGCACCTCACCACCTAATACTAGCGATGAGAAGGAATGTTCACTATATTTTTCAGATGTGCAGATGCTGCTTATCAATGCACAAAGTCACATGCACTGAGCCATTGTCAAAAAAGAAAGATACACCTGCAAATGAACAAGTTGATAGAAGGCTCCTGCCCCCTTAAGTGTGGGCAGATTTTGGGCATGGCTGAGAAGAGAGATATTTGGCTCTTTGGAAACCGGAAAGCCAAATATTCCCAAGCACAAGTAATGCAGTGCCCTTTTGTGGCAGCTATCGGAATTACACATTTATATGAGACCAGATTTTCTGTTGCGGATCACAACAGTCCCTCTGTGTCAGCAGTCCCTGCTCCTCTGGTCACCTCTTCAGCACTCGCACTCTTCACTTGCAAGGTGCTTGTCACTGGCTGTAGGAAAAAGCAGAAGAGAGAATTTGCCTTGACCTGCCCCTCATACTGAAAAGTTGGCAGAATATGTGACCAGCTCCTTCCCTCCTGGGATCTGGAGCATTTCAGGCAGATGACTGGACCTGCTTGCTCCCCTCCTCCAGCCTCACCACATCTGCAAATCTGGCTGCAAACCCACTCTGTGCAAGAAGCAGCCTCACTAGAGCAAACCCACGAACAGCTGTGCTCTGGGATTGTTCTAGCAACAGGGTGCTGCTCTCTGCTGGACAACTGAGTTAGCAGCTTGTCAAGCAAGAGGAAAACAACGAGGGCAGACCACTGCCAAATTACAGCGCTATGGAATTACAGTTAGGAGCCACCTCCCCCCACAAGCAAGTCCATTTAGTTCATTAAAATGCAGGGAGCAAGTAAGATTGAGCCTTGCTAGCTGCCAGAACAAGGTAGTTTGGGCCAGATCACACTAGGGACTACTCACAATCATAAACCCTTGCCAGGGATCTCTGGAGCGGGGAGACCTGTCACTTTGGCTCGTTTGTACAGTTCTTCAGCACACAGCTCTTCTGCCCCCTCGTGTTTGCGCTTTGGAGAAGCCTGGTCTGCTTGTGACAGCCTCATTGCTGTAGAGGAAGAAGAGTCATTGCAACGGCTCCCTTGCCTTTAGATCTCCTCACAAGTACACCTTAGCTTAACCTGCTACAGAGCTGGGAGAAAGAAGAATATGAAGTGCACAAGCAGAGGTGTTGCCACAGCTTCCTTGAAAACTTTTGAAAAAACCTTTGTTAAAAGCAGAATGATCAAGTCCCCCAGAACAAACAGGAAAATATTCTCCTTTGATGGAGGACAGCTTAATTACACCTGATTAGCCCTACAGTGATCTGCGCTTCTCCCTTAAGTGGCTGCATATGATCCCATACAGGCAGTAAAAGATTTACTTTAATGAACGCCTATTCTTCAGATCTTTTAGGAATGAAGGCTCACTGGGGACTTCTGAAGAAAGCCTAAAGGAAGGTGAATGTGATCTATGTTTTCCTAGCTACACTCCCTCCTCTTTTTATAAAAGGATCACTCTCTCCTGCCTGTAGCCTTTAAGTCAACATGAAACTCTCTCAGAAGCATACCAATAGCTTGAACTCACCTGTACTGGTACTGCAACCCTGCCCTGAAGCTGAGTCTGTGACTGGACCACTGAGATCTTCCACACATGAAGGGACTGATGCCAGTAAACCTACAGAAAGGCAAGAAGATCAGTTAAGAAGCAAAAACCACCTGGGGTGGGAGAGCCTTTCACATGGAAACACCTTGGTGATCACCAGCCAGCACATCCATATCCCAAAGCAGGATGAGTTCAGAGCTGTGCAGCATATTTATTTAGGATGCTCCGCCTAGTTTCCAAAGTGAAGAATGGGCCATTGGTGGCATATGGATGGTGCTGTGCCCATAACCAGCTCTCAAAACTAATCAAACCCCACTCTTCTCTGTCCAAGAGCTCAACGGAGCTCTCCCTGGAAACAGACTGAGCAGATCTGGCAGGAACTGCTTCCTCTTGCAAGGACTGGCTGGAGAAACAAGTGCTATCTATTTTAAAACATGACCTCTCCTCCCAGCATTTTATCACCCATTAAAAACAAAGTCTTTTGCAATTGTTGGTACTTACAGAGCCCCCTATAGCGCGACAGCTGCTGATAGATCTGCTTCATGCGTTCGATGTTCAGTCGGCTGGTCTCCGCGTGGTTCACCATGGGTTTGGGGTAGTCCACCCCAATGATGCACTTGGCTGCCTTCTGCACAGACTCCGGGGCATTCCATGGTTCATAGATATATCGTGAGGGGAAGCCCTTTAGTTTGGGCAGATACCTCCTGCAACACAAGTAAAAAGATGCACAAGCACCACTTAAAGTGCAGCAATGCAGCATGCACAACACACAGAAGGCGTCATGCACCTATCAGCTACTGAACAATTTAGGCTCAAGTCTAAGATCACGCAAGAAAGAGGCTCCAGTCACATCACTTACTTAACGTAGTCACCACTGGGGTCTGTGCGACGTCCGAAGCCCACGGGGCAGTAACAGTGGAAGAACTGCTGGAAGAATGCACTGCACGAAAGCCACATCCAGCTGCCTGCATTTACGCTGAAATCTGCATCCAGCAACAGTTCGTCAAATACCTGCAGCAATTGGAGCAAAAGGCAGTGAGAGCTTCCCCAGGCAGGACTTTGGGGAAGGAGGATCCAAGATGCTATTTCAAATGGCAGGCACTGAGCTGTGAGAACAGCTCCTAGGAATGAAAGCAGCAGCAAAGATCTGCTGGCTGAAGCCAGTTGGCTGGTCAATACATCTCACTTCCTGAAGCTTTCACATAGGGAGGCACTGTCTGCTCACGCTGATAAAATGCTGGCTTATCTCTCATGCAGCTAACACACTAAATCACTACCTAGTGTTGCAGCAAGCTTTGGGTATTGATTCTAACCTGGGAGGTGTAACAAGTGCAAAGCACCAACCGTGGGAAGCAGGCAGAGGCTGCACAGAAGAACAAGCACCAAAGCAAGAAGGAAGAACCCCCTCTGAAGTTCCCAGAGCACAATGCCACTGAGAGGATGGCAGGTTTCAGCAGTAACTCACTCACATCCATGCACAGACACAGCACTTTTAGCATATGACCCTACGATGCACTTTCAGCTATGCTCTGCTTCATGAGCTTTGTGACAAGACGCCCCTGCCTCCACTTTTTGCGTAGGGCAATACGTACACTGGAGAGGTTCAAACAGTCTGTCCCTTCAAATGGCCCAAAAGCAGGGCCTTTTACCTCTTTCCTTGAGGGACTCTAGACTCAGATTTCACAGCCATGGAGCATTCCCTGACCAGCACGGTGACGGATTATACAATAAGGAGAAAAGTCCAGTTACAAAGTGACATTGAACTTGCAAAGAAAACAGAGTGACTGAGAGAACTTTTACAAAAAAATTTTTAAAAGCCCCCCAAACTCCAGTCCATATTTACCAGTGGGTGCCACTAATGTTTACTTATGGTTACTGGAGACTCTTGATACTGTTGGAGCCTCATGGTAAAAGGCTGAAAGAAGCCAGGCTGTTGGCAGGCCAAGAGCCTGCTAGCAAATCCTCTCTTCCACACAGCTTTTACATGCGAAGCAAAAGCCATACCTGTGTGGCCATCCTTGCAGCAAGTGTCAGGGAGACTTTGTTTTCCTTATGGCCTCCCGCAAACCTCTGGAAATGCCAGACTCACCCTGACTCCTGACTCCCAGCTGATCCAGAGGTCACCCCTGGTCAGGAAGCAGGCCACCGCATGCCTGGCCAGATGGTGGATCCACCCTTCCTGTCTCAGTTGGGTCATGATTGCATCGATCCAAGGGAAGCCTGTCTTGCCCTCTGCCCACTTTGCCAAGGCTTCAGGGTTCCTGTCCCAGGGGATTTGGATGCAGATGGGGTTCCCTTCCATGCGATCAAACTTTGGGTTGTTTGTGGCTGCTGTGTAGAAAAATTCCCGCCACAGGAGCTGTCCGTACAGAGAGAGGGGGGGCGTGCTGTTCCGCTTCACCTGTGGAGAAGGGAACAAGGGTATTCACAAGCAGGGGAGGACTGGCTTCATTAAGCTGAGGTGTAGGCCACCCATGCATTTATACACAGTTCCCAAGTCAGTTACTGACAACTGCCATAAAGGAGCTCAATTCCAGATCATCCTTTACCCAAAACCCCAGGTGGTAAAGTCAGAGCACTGCTCTTAGCTCACTCAGTACACTGACAAGTGACTTGAATGATGAAAAACTAACAGTAAAAAGCTCTACATGGCTCATGACACAGGTGTCCAGGCTGAAGAACAAGGTACCAGCAGATTTAAGGTCTGCTCGACTATATACAGGAGAATAATTTTCCTCACCCAAGAGCCTCTTCTGTAGTAGAAACAAGCTTAGCCCAACAGTCAAACACAAGGGAGGCAACAGTAACTTTTGCAGCTGTTCTGGCACACTGTCTGGGAATCAGCATGCTCAAAACCAGCCTACTTTACAGATGAAACTTTTGTCTTACCTTCTTATACAGCTCCCAGAGACGATAGTAAAACAAACGGCAGGACAAGCAGCCAAAACGCAGGTAGGGACTGAGTCCTGTAGGGCTGGCCAGCAATGAATTGGCATTCATCCTTGGTCTTTCGTAATTTGCAACCCACGCCTAGACATATTCAAGAGAAATGAGCCAAAAAACTCCCAAATTTGTGGGACACTGCTAAGGGCAGATCTCTGTGCAGGTGGCAAGGCCACTCAGCTCTGACAGCAAAGCCTCTTCTGTTCCCCTCCAGCCACTGCTGGGGGAGATCTCAAGTGGGCAATCCTAACCCCCACGGGCCATTCAAGAAATGCAAGACCTTTGCTCCAGGATTTAAATCACTTAGTGATTTTGGCCAAGAAAAGGACTAAATTCTCTTTGCACACAGGAGCTAATAACCTTCAGAGCTCCTAGGGACATATGCTACTGCCATTGTTTATGTTGAGGCACATCTATCGCATTTCACACACTGAACAAGGAACTTTGGGGAAATTCAGACCTTTTTGTGGAGTTCTACATTGACAGTTTATTCCCCCTTCAGCACAAGAATTTATGCTTTAATCTCTACAACTGCCCCCAAGCCACCCAGCATTAGAAAGATACAAAATGTTTAAAATTGTCATGCCTCTGCAGCTGGGTCACCTTTTATTACTTTGAAATTGTTTGCCTCGTGCACTATAATGAAGAACACATTCCCCATAGAAGAAATGTGGGTATTTCAGCAATGGGATAAAGGAATTCCAGCCACTGAGACAATGTATTAACAGGCCGATGTACAAGGGGAAGGCACTCTTTTACAACCATCTACTCCCACTAATATAACTCCCACTCTCAGGAGATGGTGTGCAATACATAGCAAGGACTGAGCAACTTACAGGAGAGTTTCCGAGTTTGGAAATGGAGGGGTAAAACCAAGGAAAAGAATCTTTTGTGCTTCAAACAGCAGCATAATTAATATACAGCTCTACTTCTTTGGGTCTGAGGAAGCTCAGGAGCTTCCTGCTCCACACACAACCCAAGATCACAAGAGCACTCCAACAATACCAAATACTCCTTCCAGAGGAGAGTGCTGCGACCATTGCTAGGAAGAGCAGGGAAATAAAGCAACAGCCAACGCTCAACATTTTTCATTTGGAGCCACAGCCTGCAGGAAATCGCCACTTAAATAGCAGACGTTACCTTTCTTTCCAAGTGTTTATCCAACCGTGCCAAGGCTTCTGTCTCCCCTCCTTGCCAAACCGCAGGAGCAAGCCCATCCGTAGGAAAGCCTAAGGGAAAGAACTTTGTAAGATTTGAAGGCACGCCTACAGAAAGGGTACAGATGGGATTAAGCATTAATAACAGCAAGACACTACATACTGCAGTTGCCTAACATGGCTTACTTGCTGCTCTAGTCCTTCTACAGCAGGCATATCATGTGGAACATGGGGAGAGCCTGCTCATGACACTGCACTACAAGGGCCTCTCCCTGCAGTGCTTCAGTCAGCCTTCTGAGGACTTTCCTCATTGCTCATATGCCAGCATTCTCTCTTGTATGTCAGCACTACGCACAGGGCTCTGCTCCAAAGGCCAGAGTAGCTGGCAAAGGAGCATCTGCTCCACAGCTCTGCCTTACAAAACACCTTGCTGTGGACACCAGGAGCTCACCAGAGAGCCTGGTTGCTCCTGGTGAGGCTCCTATTCTGCTGAAAGCTGGTGCTGGGGAAGGCACTGGATTAGTGCTGAAAAATCAATGCAAAAGGGGAAGCAATAATGCAGTTGCCCCGCACTGCTCTGTGCTGACAGAGGAACCTCCCCTGGCAGCAAGCAGAGCAGTATAACGGTTGCAGGCAGTCTCATGAGGCTGGGCAATAAAGGAAGTGGATCTACCCAGGGCTGCAACCCCTAGGATACTCCTGTTGTGAAGCCCCTTGTTTTTACATGACCGCTGAAATTGTGCCTTAAGGTACAAGGTGATACTCCTGTAAAGCTGGTACGGAGCCTCCAGTTACACACATGCAGACAGTATTCTGTATTATTTCTTTCTTCTCTTGCATTTATATTCACTTCCCTGACGTAGGCTTTGCATTCCTCATGCTGCAGCTCTCTATTCACTCTCCTTCTCCAGGAAAAATACAGGACCATAAGGCATAGCAAGATGAGTGAAAGAAGTTTCTGTAATATCTTTTGTCTTACTAAGCTCCCAAATCGGTGCTGCTTGGCAATAACTGAATGACATGATCTGAGCCTGGTACACTGTTAGTTTACCTCTTCAGGTCTGTTACACAACATGTCTGAAATGGCAGTAGGAGGAAAGCAGCTGGCGAGGACATCAGATACTGCTACAGTGGTTACGTGCTCAGTATAGCAGAGAACATAAGGGCAGATGTAGCTGTTTCAGAGCAATGCTAAAGGGGATGCTGTGCATCAACAGTAGTGCAAGGGACAGCAGTTTATTTTCACAATGTCCAGCACTTGCTGAAAACATCAGGCTGCTTCTATGGCTAGAGGCAGCCCAGGTCAGATGAGAACACTGGAGTTGTCCTGGGCACATGTCAGCCATCAGAAACAGCTTAACTAGATCCCATTTCAGCTGGCAGTTAACCCTTTCCTTCAGTCTCGGCACATACCCAACTCTTCCAGGGATGGGACCCCATACACATCGTCATGGTTCTCCTGGATATCCACTTTACACATTTCCATCTGCTGGCTTATTATGGTGCTCACTGGCTTCTTTGGGAGCTCCATACGGCTAATGATGGCCTGGAAGCGCTTGTAGGTGAGGGGTGGCTTGTGGCCATTCATCTCAATTATTCTGGAGACAAAATAAGCAAGGTGAAACAACACAGCCTCACTACCACAGGAGACACAAGGAAAAGACAGCCAAACCGCATCCTGCTATCTCTGCTCAGGATAGCCTTTCACGTTGGATACAGAAATCCTTATAGACCTACCTTCCACTTGACGCATCCCTCAAATTGTTACTAAAAACAAACAAATAAACCCCCAAAACACACCAGAAAATAAAACCCTGCATACTAATTCATCCCCATGGGAAAAAAAACCAAGACAGCTCCAGCTGAATCAGGTTTGGCATCACATCTCTCTCCCAGAGCTCCTCCTCACACCCCTGTAAGAAAACTCAGTCTGATTACTGCCTTTCTGTTTCCCCAAGATGGCAAATCCCAGACCTGCATCTGTTCCCCTGACACCTTGTGATATCTTTACCTGATTCCGACCTTACTTCCTCCCTGTCTGACACACAAAGTCCCAGACTCCACCCATCTCAGATGAGACAAATCCCAGTATGCGTCATTCCTCTCTCCCTGTGCTTAGAGAAATCATCATCCTCCTCCATGCCATAAGGTCACGAGCAGACATGTCTCATGCTATTCACCTGTGTCAAATGATGCTACAGAAAAGACAGCCACAGTTCCCCATTCCTCTACTTCACTAAGCATCCACAGTCTGCTAGGGCCATGCAGTCTTATTTTTCCTGGGACAGAGAGCTTTGAGAAGCCCCCTGGGCAAGGTAAGCTTCCCCAGGGTGAAAGATGCCATTTTAACCCGCTCTCCTGCAGGGAGAGGAAGGAGTTAACAGCAAAGCAGACAGCACTGGGATCGGCAGCATTACATAAAGTTGAGGCAGCCAAGCCCACAGCTCACACACGAGCTGCAGCAGAGCAGCCTTCCCCACTCATTACAGTCAACAGCTTATGCAAGGGGCTGGGCTTAAAGCCCACAGTTTCTGCGGACACCATGTGCCTTGCCTTCCCTCTGAAGCCGCACGCACGTGTAGCGAGGAGGAGTGACATGCCGGCCCAGGGCCATCCCCAGCTCTGAGCCCTTCCTCACGTGTGCTCCGCAGTGACCCAGCTTCAGCCTGGGAAGCCGGCCCTGTGCCGCACCTCCTGCTGTGGCTGCCTCATCTAGGCCAGGCGCCAGCCAGGAGCCCAGGCGTCCTACACCCTGCCAGCTGAGGGAAGGGGAGCCTTTAAAACAGGCAGCACAGTTGCAAAGACTAAAATGAGGCCTCCTGCAGTTTCCTCCCATTTTTCTGCTTCTAAGTTGTAAACATTGGGAGAAAAAGACACTAATGAACAGGACAGGGGAGGGAGGGCAATCCAGATGTGCACAGAGTGCAAAACACTGTAAATTTTTAGTGCAAGGCTATGAACATGATCACAGTGTAGGCACAGCACTCTCTGCCACCCCTCCAAGCAAGTGTATTGAAGGGAGCCTTACAGGCAACACATTCTGCCCTGTACCTTCACACCAGCGAGCATCTCCTTTGCTTTCATGGATGCTCTTTTCAGCTGGCTGTCTCTGTGTACCACTCCAGAGATGGCAAGAGATCACAAACACCACAATCTTCTCTACGGCTTGCTGTGTGCACCAGGGCCCCCAAACAAGCCCTTCAGTTCAGAGAGACCCCCAGAAAATCAGCACTGCTGCTGGAAGAGAAGCAAGGCCTTTCTAGTTGAGCGTTCTTGAGAGACTTCCTTGTTTCCAGAGGAGTTCAGCACTTGGAAGTGAAAACGTGACAGAGCTGCATGGTGTTTGCCCTGAGGTGCCTGGGATGGGGGCGGGGAAGCCGCTGCTTTAACACTGCCTCTTTTTTCAGTCCTCCTCCACAGATCCGCTGAGGCTGCAGCTCAGGTGGAGATCCACGCTATTATACCACGTTGCATACATCCACAGCTAAACCTTCTGTGAACAGACAACTACTTGGAGCAAATTGCTGTGACTTGCAGGTGGATGCCTGCGTCTGTATTTGACATCCTCAAGAACACGTGTATGAGTGAAGTTACCTAGTACAGCTCCTAAATTCCTAAACAGACAGCTATTAGATCTGGGACACAAACCTTTAAGAGATAGGACTAGGACAATTTGCACATTTCACAGCACCTGGCACTGGCATTATGCAACAAAATTTGAATGTTTCACAACACTGCCATGAAAAGAAGTACCAAATATTGGGTATTGTACAACATTGGATATTATACCATGCATACTGGGTATCGTACTGCTGTTCAGCCTTCTGTACAGGAAGCCCCCCAAGCAGGAGTGCTTTCCTTCCTCCTACTGTCCTTCTAACCCAAGCAGTACAATCTCAGAGGACTTTCCCTGGTAACAGAAAAAGAGAGGACCCTCCCCAGTATTTAATACTCCCATTTCATCCATCTCCCCCAGCACAACTCACAGACTACACATGTAGCAGTTATTCTTCTAGTTTTCTTGGAACAGAAGAACAGAATCACTGTATTCATCACACAAAACCTAACCTTTCTGGTGTTGGTGAGCACATATAAAAATGGCTGTGCTACCAGACTAGCAAAAAAACTGCCCAGCACTATCTGACAGTAATACCTGTATGCCAGAAGTTATAAGGGTCTTTTTCACTGTCACACTGTCACACAGTCACACTTTACCTCAAGAAAGCAGGCAACAAAAACCTGACCAAACACAGTTCTGGCACTGCTAGGATTATAAGGTTTCCCACAGTCAGTCACCTGTGACAGCAGAGTGTCTGCGGACTTCGAACGCACACCCTTGCAGGTGTCAGCTTCTGACTCACATCTCCACAGCAGTGCCCCAGCAAGATGGCTACCGGGCTAGGGAAAGCTGCTCACCTCAAAAACCTGACACCTCAGCTTGCTTGCAAATGACAGAGCCTGGTTCTGGGAAGGGACAGAATGTACTCCCCGCTGCTTCCTCGTGCAAGGAAGAGCTGGCTGCCAGCACTCGGCAAGCCGGCTGCTCAACAATGCACCCCACCACCGAGTCACGCAGGCTATTCAGTTAGTCTCGCTAGCTTATGCAATTGCTCTGATCTAAATCCTCGCTCCAGAGAGCTCACGTAGGGCTATGCATACATAAGACGAGGGGTATTTCTACAGATTCAAAGAGGAGATGGAGAGACAAACCAACAGATATTCCACACAACAGATGCTGGACAAAGGACGAACAATTCAACTTTTGCAGAATCGGGCACATGAGCACATGAAAGATGAAGAAGTGACTTGATGACAGGCTAAGTACCAGCGCAGGGGGAAAACACCTGACACCAGAGCACCATGCAAGACAGACGAGGATAACAAGATCTGGCAGGCAGAAGTTTGACTTAACCTTCTTAGAGGGACATAAACCACTTTTTTTTGGCGTAGTGTAATTATGAACTGCAGAACCACCAAGGTATGCACGCTTCCCCAGTGCTTGGTTCCTTTAAGTTAACATGTGCTCCTATTAAAATACATTTAACTATCCTTTCAGCCTTAGGCTAGAATATTTGAGGAAAAACTGCTCCTGGTGCATGCTACAAACATACAAGCTCAGAGTGTTCTTTTCTGACCTAAACCACTCCCCCTGAATAATCCAAGCCTGCCCAGGATTACAGAAACCACAATGTCGACCATCAGCAAGTAGACTACAGAGGATTTAGATCCTGAGGAGAAAAAAACAGGCAGATCCAGAGAAGGGGCAAAACAACCTGTCTGCTGGAAGTTGTCACACACAATAATTGTCAAGTAAAGCCTTTGAGCAGGCTAAGCCAATACCCAAGAGATTATCTTTTCTGTCTGACTTCTACAATCTGAACATCACTAACCTTGACTGGGAATTCCTAGATTTTTTTTTTAGGGAGTATATTCCAGCACTGATGCTGATTTTCTATAGCCGCCTTCTTGTCTGGGGGGAGAGGAGGGGAAATATGCTCTGATAATCACACAGCTACGGTGGCAGTGCCAACAAGGAGCATGCTGTATTCTTTCTATTGGGTAAAACTGGACAAATTCACAAGTTAACTGAACAGGCTCTTTGTAAATGTTTAAAATGAGCTGGTGGTGGTGCCAGGAATACACTACAGGGGACGTGAGGAGGACTGTTGGAATCATGTATATAGAAGTGAAAGATTAGTCTAAATTGTTTCAAAGCAGGTCTGACAATCTTGTCAGAACTTGATTAAAGATGAGAAGTAGGACACTACCACCAGGGTTACTAATTGTGCAGGAAAAACAGTAGGCTGAGCAGAGGGACAACATACACCATGAGTTAAAAGACTGGGTAACATGACAGGAGTGCAATACACTCAGAGAGGCTTCCAGCAGAAATCCCACATTAGAACTGTATTACCGCCTGCTGAGAAATCTCAGAGATGCCAAGAACCAGGAAATGTCAGAAGAACTGCAATCTTCAACTGCCTCCACACAGACTGGGTAGCTGTCACAACCCACTGCTCGCCAAAACCCAATTTTCTAGTTGCCATAAATGACTGCTCCATGGAACAATTATCAAGAACCCACAAAGAAAGGCAATTAATGATTTGGTCTTAGGCAGTGCTAAGGTATAGCTGAAAATGTTAGTTATCACCTGCTCTAACCATGAATTTGGCATGCATCAATTTAACATCCTTCCAGGAGCAACAATACCATAATGGCTTTTATTTCAGGACGAGAACTGCATAAAAATAAGGAAGCATGCTAAGTAAAAAGAACAAGCTGAGACATAAAACACTGATGGGCAACACAGAGATGATTTGAAGATGATGTTGGGGGGGAGGGGAAATCAACAAATGCACACAAACCATCAAAATAGATTTCAGAAACATCACAAAAGTCAAAACAATTACAAAATAGCATCAAAGATAACAGAAGACAAAATCCTTCAGAAATATGAAGGCCAAATAAAGATAGAAAAAACCCAAACTGGTAGGTTAAATTAAAAGCCACAAAAGCAGCCTCCTTGCACCTCCCAATCCAAAAGAAAGTTTGAGAAACCTTTTTAAAAAAAAGCATAAATGGGGGACACACACACACAACACACCCAAAAAACCTTTACAGACACTCCAGGATATTTATAGAGCCAAGAGGTGACCAAGTCATTAAAAAAGCAGAGACTGTAACACCACAGAAAAAAAACCTGCTTTTATTTTTGCATGTGTATTCACTATGGAGGTATTCGGGGAAGTTGCCACTCTGAATTTCTTCAAGGAAATGTATCAGGTGTCACAGACTGGGAGGTCAGGAAAAAATGCCACAAAATAAAGCGTGCTTAAACAGCAACAGCTTGCCAGGACCAGCAAGCATTCATCCAGGAGTTGTAAAGGGCATCAAGAAACACCCAAACTAATAGCTGCTGCATGTAACACCTGCTTTAAAACTGTCTGAATACTATGAGGGGAAAAAAGCAAATATGATTCCATATTAAAAAGCCTTTCAAGGTCATTAGAGGAATGACAGAATAGCCAGTCTGATATGTGCATTAGGCAGATGGTTAGAAAATACTAATGGAATCACTGAATGCATGCGTATATGCAATATGCTGGAGGGTTAATTTGCCTTTGTAAATGGAAGTTGTTCCTCAAAATCTATTACTGACATTCAAGCCTGGGATGAGGGAGATTCAGCTGATACAATCTACCTGGGTGTTCAGAAGCCATCTGACTAGATCCCTCACTGGAAATTTTGAAACAAACCAAGATAAATTGGGATAAAGGAAAGGGTCCCTGCAGACAGAAAATTCTTTGAGATACAGGATAGAGTAGGAATCTATTTTTCCAACAGGAGGAGAAATCCTACACAGAGCTGAGCTGGGGATTGTGCTGCTCAACTATTCATAAATTATCTAGGAAGAGACAAAAGAGAGCATGATGATAAAGTTTACTGATATAAGAAGCTATCTGGGATAGCTAAAAATGAAAGGCAGCTTAAAAATTTCCCTATACACCACATGACCAGCTGACAAAAATATCAGATGAAATGCAGTGTTGGTCACACTGTTTCTCCATATGCATGCCTATGTAATCTTAAACTTACTTACATTGTAGCAGCCTCTCAAATACCAATGATCATTTTGCAAGGAAGCCCCGAGACAACAGTTTAGTGTTTAGCAGCACTCAGAAGAAGCAAAAAGAATGCTAGCAGCTATTAGGCGAAGACAGGAATCATTATAGCACTATACAAATCCATGTTGTTCCTACATTTTGAATACTAGCTACCGTCTTCACCACTGCTCTCCATGTCTAGAAAAACACCTAGAAGTATAAAGAAAGGTGACAAAACTTAGAAGAGATATGGAACAGATTCCACCTGAAGACTTGACTAAACCAGGACTCTCTACCTTGAAAAAGACAAAGATGACATGAAGAAGGATGTGAGGGGCACTGACATTGAAGGGGTGAGGATGTAATAAGCATTCATAGCCTCTTCTAATGCAAAAATCAGAAAGCAGTGTGTGCTCACAAGACAGGTTCAGAAAGAATCCCCCTCACTCCAAAGACAAACATTTCCACACAGCACGTGCTAAACTGCAAAGCTCCTTCCCATAGGAAATTATGGATGCTAAAGATTTATAGGAGCAAGTCTACATTCAGCATTACTGGCACAAGTAATTAAAAAAAAGGCAAGCAAACTGTTAAGAATAGTACTGAAACATGGATGAAGTCAAGCATACCTTAAGAGTCTTAGCTGAAAGACTGTCTTCACTGTTTAAGGATATCGTATGTATATGGAGACTATATATATAAGTAAATATATAAAACTCAACATAAAGGCAAGGCTCCTCCATAGCAAATACACAACAAAGACAAGGCATTCAGGCTTCAGAATAAGGCGAGTTAGCCCCCCATCTACCTTGTTCTACTTCTTCCAGCTGTCCTGGCACATCCATCAGTTAAAAGCCCTGCCTTCATAACCGGTTTGAGACAACAGCTCAATTATCCTTATTACAATGAAGCAAAAAAGGCAGTCCACGCAGTGAGGACATGTTCAAGGAGAGCAATCAATAGCACACAGCTGAGCAACTTAAATAATTGTCAAGTATACAGTTTAATAGGCTTGAGGCAACACCTTTCTGTACATTCACGTCACTGTCAGCACTTTGACGTGCTCTAATCAAAAGTACAAATGTGCAGAGTAATCCTGTTGACACCTTCTAGGCTCACACAGGATGACGGCGACTGACGTATAGTGATCAACGTAATGGAGGAGGCTGAAGCCTTCCCAGACGCGACAATCCCAGCCTAGCCCAGGCAGTACCTCTGCCCTTGCTCCCTCCGTACCTGTCCAGGTCATAGAGGGTGTGGGAGTTCTCTATCACCACCTCCACGCCAGCCTCCTTGGCCAGTTTGACGATAGCTGCATCCCTCTCTTTACCAAACGGCTCCGAGTCATATTCGAAGGTGAGACGAGTGACTCCCCATTCCTGCAAGAAACACAATACACACAGCTGTCAAACAGAAGACTCTTTCTAACCAGCACAATTATGAACGAGAATGTCAGAATTCCTCGCCAGTGTTAAGTCCTGAAAAATTAGAAAGGGCTCCTGTGAGGAACAGGAGTCTGAAGTCAAGACAACCAAAACATCAACAATTTTATCAGCTCTAGCAAACACCACATCTACTATGCAAATTCCTAAATTTTAGGTTTAAAACACGTAAGAGGAGATTTGAGTTCTTCTCTATTAATGTTTTTAGGTTACAGCTCAGTCCCCGAGCCTAACACCACCTTGTTTTGTTGCACATGCTGTCCACAAGTAACTGTTGTTACTACTGTTATTAACTGTTACTGTTAACTACTGTCCATCCTGTTCCAGCATATGCAGAGAAAGCATTTCAGAGAACTATTTCAATACAAGTTCTACTCAAAACCCCATATTTTTATGTGGAGACTATCATTAAATAAAACATATACACTCTAATTTTTTTTCAACGTCTCGTTAAAGCCATCACATAATAGAGGATCAAGGTTCAACCCAAACAGCAATAAAACAGGCTAGTGGGAAATACAGAACAAAGGATGGCAACTGAGTGAACCTTCCTGGTCAGCACAATACAGTATGGTACTGCAGTCTCAGATTTAAATTGAAGCCCTGCCTTTGGAGAGTTATTTTACCCCAGTCAAGCCATGGACCTATTCTGTATCTTCACACCTTTAATAGATCCTTCACAAATGACATGGAATAGGCCTTATGAAATAGCATGTGGCCTCTTCCAGGCTTTTCCAGAGTGCAGTTTGCTCTCAAAGACTATGGCCTAGTTTTCCTCAGAAACTGAATCCTATGAGAAGAGGTTTAATGGTTTCCACAGCGACCCTCCTGAGACATCCATCAAGCAGAGCAGCAGCCCACAGATTTGTTTAGCAAACACTTTAGTCAAACACAGCCAGAGACACTTAAAAACCACCTCCCACAACTAAGATGTGAACTACATTCTCCAAGTGAGACAGTCTAAGTCACCTCTGTATAAACAGGACAGTCTTTTCCACCTTGGAAACAGAGACAAAGCACAAAGAACATATGTCACTAGTTCACGAAAGACCATTAAATAATAATGCCAAAGATGGGTAAGGGAAAATAGAAGCAGAAAACATCTGTACAGGCCCCCTTCTTTTCTAAACTTTCACATTCAATCCTAAAATTAATATTAGGAAGGACAGACACCTGAAACAGTTATGTGCCACTGAATGTACATCTTAGAGAGGTCCTCCACTCCTTTTTCAAAATAAGAACATGACAGCACCCATAACTCAGAGCAGGGGTCAGACAGACATGTTCCAGGCCCTGCTCTGCTCCTATATGATTTAGCAGCTTCCTTTTAAACTTTTCTTTTTTTTATAAGACAGACAGTATCAGCTGCAAGGCTTGGAAAAGATGGCTTTGGTCTTGAAACATACATCACTGTCTTGAAAGAAAGAAATGGAAAAAAACCCACCATTTAAGGCTAACAGAGATTTTAAGTAAGAATACAAAACTTCCAATTCAGGTATTTCTTGCAGTTTTGAGAAGTGCAGCACACAGGAAGCAGAGCACAGCCAACCAGAAAACAGTAAGCTGTATGACAATAAATTGCTGCAGATATTCAAAAGAAACATCATAACTGATTCGTCTCTTAGTATCTAGCCTTAGATACTTAGACACTTAGACTTCTCCTCACAATATTCCTGCATAATAGTGCCTTTGCAGTGACTGTTATCGACAACATAGCTCAGCTACTGGCAGCAAGAGCAGAAATTATATTAGGTCTGTGTTGCATTACCACATGTGACATAACTCTCCTCTCCACAACAGCTGACAGCAAGGCATGAGCTGCTGCTAATTCACTGTTCACTGCAGCAGCCCTGGAGAGGCTTGAATTCCCGTGAAAGCCATATATTTATCCTATAATAGCATAACACCCCATCCCCCTTCTTTTCAGCTCTGTTACAGCACATCCAAGACACTCATCAACTCACCTGCCCAGGCAAAACAGACTGTAGCAAAAATCACATCTGTCTAATTCTACAACCATCTCTCAAACCTTAGACTCTGCCAAATACTTTTTGTTCTTTGACCAAAGCGGGCATTTTTCTCCAACAAGTTTTAATTATCCTGTGAATATCTTGAACTAAAATAAGGAGGGCATGGACTATTACTAGCCAGAACTTATTTGCAGATCAAAAGATAAAAACAACTCAGACTCTGAAAAGGCTAAAAGCAGCACATAGTTTTGCATCAAAATCAGTGCCCCTTCTGACCTGCACAGTTTGATTCCCCTCCCCAGTACCACCCTCCTCCAGAAAATACACATCAGAACCATTTACAGCAGGAGGGTATGGATTCAAGCTTACCTCTCCTTCTCAGCAGTTGGTCCATAGCAGGCTTTGGGGACACTAGTTCTGTCAACCATATGTAAGGTAGAGTCCACATCACAAACCCAACTCATAAGACTACTGTGAACCATGTTTTTCTCATTTAACTTTGTCACTCTAGCAAAGACACTGTCAAAAAGCTTCAAAGACAACAGGAAATATGATCTTACAGCAGGACAGAAAAGAACGATACTGCCTGAGGAACCTTGATGTTCAAGAAGATGCTTTTGCCAGCCCTGTCTCTCTCACAATCTGCAGCACTGACGTATCACTTTAGAAATGTATCCCACTAATCAATCATGAACCACCGAGGTCACTGCATATTCCACTGTCCTAAATGGTACATCATCAGGAAGCTTGAACTTAAGCTGTATTCTGCTGCTGAGCTGACTCAACTGCAGCCTTGAACAAAAGAAGAAAAGGAAGGTCAGCTACAATGTAAGCTTCTGAATTTTGAAATTTTAACACAAAGCCTTGTTTGCAATTCACATACAGATCAGTATTTTTTTTTTCAGTTGTCTCTAAAGATGTATGGACATAGCAATCTTCTCGAGTAAAAGCTGCAGGAAGAAAATGGCTAGTAGGGAAGAAGCTCTCAACACAGAGGTGTCAGCGTGTGTGGTGGGTTGTTCCCAGCTGGACGCCAGGTGCTGACTGAAGCCACTCTATCACTCCCCCCCTCAAGTGAGCAAGGGAAAGAAAATATAATGAAAGGCTCACGGGTTGAGATAAGGACAGGGAGAGATCACTCACTAATTACAATCATGGGCAACACAGACTCACCTTGGGGAAATTAGTTATTACCAATCAAATCAGAGTAGGCTAATGAGAAATAAAGCCAAATCTTAAAAACACCTTCCCCAGATCCCTCCCTTCTTCCCAGGCTTAACTTTACTCCCGATTTCTCTACCTCCTTCCCTGCAGCGGCACAGGGAGATGGGGAATGGGGGTTGTGGTCAGTTCATCACACATTGTCTCTGCTGCTCCTTCCTCCTCGGGGGAGGACTCCTCACACTCTTCCCCTGCTCCAGCGTGGGGTCCCTCCCATGGGAGACAATCCTCCACAAACTTCTCCAACGCGAGTCTGTCCCACAGGCTGCAGTTCTTCATGAACTGCTCCAGCCTGGTCCCTTCCAGGGGGTGCAGTCCTTCAGGAACAGACTGCTCCAGCATGGGTCACCCTATAGGGTCACAAGTCCTGCCAGCAAACCTGCTCCAGCATGGGCTTCCCACAGGGTTATAGCCTCCTTTGGGCATCCTGCCTCACCATGGTCTTCACCACAGGCTGCAGGAAATCTCTGCTCTGGTGCCTGGAGCACCTCCTCCCCCTCTTTCTTCACTGACCTTGGTGTCTGCAGCGCTGTTCCTCTCATATTCTCACTCCTCTCTCCAGCTGCAGTTGCCAAGCAGTTCTGCCCCCCACTTCCTTAAATATGTTACCCCAGAGGCACTACCACCATCACTGATGGGCTCGGCCTTGGCCAGCGGCAGATCTGTCTGGAGCCAGCTGGCATGGGCTCTATTGGACATCGGGGAAGCTTCTAGCAGCTTCTCACAGAAGCCTCCCCTGCAGCACCCCCACTACCAAAACCTTGCCACAGAAACTCAACAGAGCGTGTTACAGTGCAAACCTGAAAGACCTGACTTACAGAAACAAAGGCAAAGACCACCATCCAAAAAGAGATGCTTAAGCACCCTGGTACTAGGTTACACCCTACTACTAAATTTCTTTGCAAGTCTGAGTTCAAGAGTGTATCTGGCTCCCAAGCTGGCCCTTATGGATAGTAGTTAGTTAGTTGAAGAGAAGAGTTTGTTATAATGAAGAATTAGTTATAGTTAAAGAGAAGCCGAGGACATCTCCAACAGCTATGAAATCACTAATGAGTGAAAACAAGGATAGCACCAGGACATCAGTTTTTCTTCATTATGCTGCAGAAAATTATTCTCTTACTTTAAAGAGTCTTGGGAAGACATCTGTTGGCTGCCCTCGCACAACAAACAGGCGAGAGTTGAGTTTCCTTAAACTGTTGTCCAGATCTTCCAGGGATTGGAGCAGAAAACTGCAGAGAAGAAACAACAGCAGTTAGTGTCAGTCAGGCTGGTTATAGCTAAAAGACAAATAAGAATTTGCACAGAACTCCAGCAAACCTGCATCACCAAATCAAACTGAAAGTTAGGATAAGAAACAGGAAAAAACAACCCATATTCATCTCTGGTCTACCAACTCTTATGATATTGCAACACCAGCCAGCTCCCAGCCATTCGCATGCATGTTCTACTTGTCCAGATGCAAGAGGTTTCCAGGATTTTCTTCTTCCTGCAACCCCCTTCCCATGTTCTCTCTCAGAGCTGGCAGCACTCCACATTACGACGTGGAGAAAAGCTTAAACCATGTAATTCCCTACAGTATATTCTCTCATAGATTCTAGGGCAGGAAGGATTTTGCATATGAAGTAGAAAGATGTCGACACATTAGTCCAAGGAAAGTAATGAATTACTACAAGAACAGTGCAAGTTTTACAGTTCTGGCTACAAATAGACAATGTCACAGCAAAGAAATGTACACTCCTAGCTCATCAGTAGCACGAGACTGAGCACCAAGATCTCCCAAGGCAAGAATTATTCGTACTTAGAATAGTTGCAAACAGAACTGCAATTTATCTTCCACCGTGAAGATGCAAACATGAGAGCATGCCAAGACATTAATCCATTCCCTCCCACCCCAAAACTGTAAAAAAGAATTTAGGTGCTTTTTGTTTTTAATGGTGTGTCTTACTGATGCCCCACTATGCTATAAAACAGCTAAAGCATCATCTTTGCTTTCACAGCCACAGGTCACACCATGTACATTGTAACTTCACTTCATTAGGTCTAACTCTGCAAGAGACACCAACTTTAAAACTTTTATCTCTGCAACAGCACACTGCACTACTGGCAAACTCACAACCCTTTGTAAGTAAGCCTGCCAACCTCCACCTCTCCCTCATTCCTACACACCCATTCTGCAGTGTGACCTGCAAGACATGGATATCTGCATCAGCTCCCTTAAGACCACACACAGCTAAGGGAAGCTAAGCTACAATTGCCCTGCAAAGCAGGCACTTCCTCTCTGCTCAGTGTGCTGCCCATAATGTAAATTGCAAGCTTTTGAGATAGAACAAACTCCCTTGGAGAGAACGGACTTGGGGTTCACAGGAAGAAGGGCCCAGCATCACAGTACAGAAGACCCAGAACCAGGTCTGGGTAACCTCAAGAAACCATTCCCCCAGCCCACCTTCCATTTATTAAATAGGAATATCAATTTTCCAAGGTGTCTCAAATATTCAACAAGTGTTGGTCCTATATGGCTCACACATGCTATGCAGTTAAATAATAAGGGATTTTCAACATGAGAAATCTCTGGGAGCTAGACAAAACACAAACATTTGCTTTGGAACACAGAACTCTGAATACAATTGTATTTAAAACAAAGCCTAGGTTCCCAATGGGAACCAATTGAACTCCAGTAAACATAAGTAACTTGCTAATACGTTTTTGCTTAACAGCCAGTGGTGCTAATTTCTGACATCTGCAGTAGTACACACCTCCAAGAAAACATAATTTTTAAAAACTTTACCTGCTCATATATTCCATGACTACAACACAAATAAAACCATTACCTGCTTCTCTCCCTCTGCAATGTTGGTGGAAGCAAACAAGGATTAAATAGATCAGGCATTAATCTTCCGGGGGCACTGCTTTGGTTCTTCCAAATGAGGACAACTAACAACAACAGCAGCACGTGAAAGGCATTTCTGTCTGCTGCTGCCTGTAGAAAGTCTGATCTATAGAAAGGACACTTCAGGCTCACAGGATATTAAGCAGTAACAGAATCCACAATGCTCTGTAATTTGAACATCTACACTGTGGTCATTTCTGCTCATTTACAATTTTTAAGCCATCCTCTGATGTGGATTCTAGAAATACTTAGAAATCACCCATGCAATCTCATTCTGCTGAGATGAAGCTAAGGTGCACAGCAGAGGCAATGAGTTACAACTACAGTGTCCCTAATGCACAGCCATGTATCATTTCAAAGAACACTCTGAGGATTCTCTAAGGACACTAAAAGGATTTTTAGCCAGGTGGCTGTCCTGTCCAGTACCCTGATGGGTTAGCTTGAGGGCAGGGGGAGATCTGCTTCGCTTGTATGCAGAGGAGCCTTACAGAGGAAAATCCCTACCTGGATTGGGTTTCCAAATGTTTGGGCAGCTGAGACCTGACACAATAGCGTTACATAATGTTACTGGCTACTGGTACACGAGGTCTTGCTCTCTGCACAGACATGACTCGTGCCATACATTTTCCCATTTGTAGAGAGGGGAAAAGCCCAACCAGCTTCACCTCTACCGTCCTAGCAGCAGCCAAAAGGTATTTCTGTAAAAATTTGGGGGATGGGAGGAAGGCCAGTGCGCGCACATGCCTACGGCAGCCGAAAGGCAGAGGGAAGGCGTGGTGCCGTGACCCAGCTCTCAGGGTTGCTTGCGCTTGCCTCCGAGTTCAAGAAAAGGCCTTTCCCAAAGGAAAGCGTCCAGCGGTTGCTGCTCCCACACATTCGCCCAGCTTGTGAGGAGAAAGTCTAGCGACATTATTACATAAAGTTGACGGCACCCTTCCACAAAGTCAGGCAACACAACGGCCACCCCCGCCGTGAAAAACGTGGCAAGGCCAACCGGGAAGGACAACCTCCCTCCCGCACGGAGAGGACCGGCGGAGCAGTACGTGGACCGGGCCGGACAAGGCGGCAGCGTTCGCTGCTCTCGCTGCTGCGTCGGCCTGACCGGTACGGCCCAGTCGCCGCACCTATAGGCGCTCCGGCGGCGGCGG
>NW_010509920.1:0-19225 GCF_000687285.1 Phaethon lepturus
CTTTCCAACCTTAGTGATTCTGTGAAATTTTCTGACAGACTGTTTTGGGGGGGTTAAAATGCTGATACATCAGAAACTAATATACCTTAGAAATAAGTTGCTTTCAAGAATAATTAGTTTTGAAAGAAGCAAATTTTTTCAGGAAAGGTGTTTAACCAAGGCCGGGCTTGACAACTGAAAAACTGAACGCTCTTTTGAATGGTGTAATGATGCAGTACTATTTCAATTTGTGTTACGAAACCACTGGTGTCCTAGTGGTGCTAAGCGTCTCGCAGTCCTAGTCACAGCCCAGGTTTTCAGGCTCTGTAACCTCTCTGCAGTGGAGCACGAAATCTGGGGTGGCACCCTGGTTCCAGAGTGGGCTTTTAAGAAAGTCAGCCCAAGACGTCATTCTATGTTTATGTTCTTCCTGTTCCCATGGAGTTGTGACCTGAACACTGGGCTGTATTTATATGGTTAGGAGGACTTGAGGAGTAAACTGAGAGTTCATAAAACCCTCTGGCATACTGCAGCTGTGGAAGTGCAGTGGTGTTAATGGACGTATTCGAGCTCATGTGAATAGATGATGCTGCAGGCATAATTCTGCTGCATAATTCTTTAATTAGTCGTTTGCTGGTGTAAATGCAGAAACGTTTCATTTTTGCTGAATTTGATTCTATCTTACTGTTTTTGCAATAAGTGTAGCAGAAATGTCCAGCTGATGATTCCCGTTGCTGAGCTGTGTTTTGCTTGGGACTTTGAAAAGGACTTAAATAACTTAGGAGCACAGCTTCCATTAATAGTCATTTAAGCACTTTGGGAATGTTTTCTCAACATTCAGTCCATAATTCTCCCAGAGGAATGACTCAGGTAATGTTGCCTATATAAAGCTTTTTAAATCTGAGCTTAGAACTGTTTAATAAGTGGGGGGTTTATTTAAAGCATTCAGCAGACTTTGCTGCTACATGCTGATAGACGCAGTCGGGGGTGAAGATAAATACATTGTGCAAATGAGCAAATATGGGCCTCATCAAAGCCTACTGAAGGCCATCAAAAATCTCCCACTGTGAGGAACATTGGCTCAGACCCATAACAAATAAATACAGGAAAAACCCGAAGATACTGCACCACTGATTGCCCTTTATTCCTGCATTTGAATAATAGCATTCTTTTAGCATTAATTATTTTGCTTCCCCGCTCTTTACTTCTTGTATGGACATACCTGCACTTCCCTCTCGCTGACTGTCCCCTCTCCCCAGTAGAAAGTGGTCTTACTGTCCCAGCATAGTGCAAGACCCCTCTTTGAGGAGAGGGAGGTTATATGTGGTCTTGCTGCAAGTGGTTCAGTCCAGTTGATAGAACTGGCTATTAAAATCACAGCCGGGTCCTAAACAAAAACTTACCTCAAGCCCTGCTCCTCATGCCTACAGACCCCTCTCTTGGGAGCTGTGCCACATGGACTTGGCTTGGCTCTTCCTTTATCATCCCCTCCCAGTGCAAGCTTAGACCCAAATTTCCCTATCCACCACATGGAAGGGAAGAGCTCTGTTGGTCCCACTCCATCTCCTCTTTCCACCCCCTTGCATCTTGGTCCCATCTGCAACGCTAATTGATATTTCCTTGGCAGTGCATTTTTGATAGTACCTTGATAATAAGTGCACAAATTGCTGGCAGGGCTAGAGCACTTGGTTTCTTTAAATTACCCAGCTGAGTTGAGTTTTATTGAAGCGCAGTGCTGCAGTTTAGGTATGAGTTGAGATGCATCTTCAAGATATATCATTTTTGTTTTCTCTTTAAGCACGCTTTAAATCTAAATAAATAAATATGTAGCAGTAAATGCTCTGTGGTATATTTGGTAAGATTAACATTCTTCTAGTGGCATAACAGCTCATGATAGTCTTTGCTATTTATGTTCCTGCTGAGAGGAGAGGAAAAGCAGATAGTTAGGTGAGCGAATTATAAAATATGTGGGTTAATGAAGTACCTGTCATAAAGCTGATTGTTACTTCTTCACATCCTCTCTTTTTTGCTAACAAAGCTCTTGAATATTCCAAAGCTTGGAAAATTGAACCTTCCTCTATTTTTCAGTGCACACCCGTATTCCGAACAGAAAAAAAAATCAGTGAAATGTTTATTTTTGTCAACCCAAGTACACACTGTGACTAAGTTAAAGTTTGAAGTAATATAATTGCTTATTGAGGCATGTAAATCCTCAAAGTTTTCTTTTGGATCCCATTTCTACTAACAAGGTATTTTTAAGCTTGGATTAATGCAGATTTTCATGATACTTTCCTCTCATAACCTCTACGTCTTCTTGATAGAGACAATTTTACCTTTATTAAATACAAACAAGAGGAAAGGGATCAAATGCACCCTTCTGTATCTCTGTGTTCACTGTTTTATGTAGCTCCCTAAAGCCATAGAGTTGTTGAAGAGATTATTAAGGTGGTTCTTATATAAAACAATGCACCTTGGATTTCATTTTTTCCCGTGCACAGTAGGGGGTTTTGTGCCTGGTTTTGTGACCTGTACTTATAGCTGAGGAATAAAAAACCCCAAAACAATTCATACCTAGGAACCCTATCTTCCCATACTTACAAATAAATGTTATTGACTTGCAAAGAAGACAAGGGTAGAGAGCATGAGAATGAGTTAGTACTGAAGGCATTTACTGCCCCATATTTACCAGCAGCAATATGACAGGCAGTGCTCTGCTAAGATCTAATCAGCAAATGTGATTGCAGATGCAGTTTCTTCTGTGTATTTTCCCTGCCATCTAAATATGCTCCTACCCAAACTCTAAAAATAACATCTCAAAGAGGAGATGCCAGAAGTGTTTTTCAGATATAATATGAACATGATTAATCAATATATACGCTTTGCCTCAGCTTAAATTTCCTTTGGAAAAGACTTAGGATTTTGCTGTATAGAAGGAAAAAGTGCAAAGGCACACAAAATATCCTCTCTTTTCCAAGTGTCCTGACTTGCACTTTGCAGACAAAGATGTGTGTTTGAAAGGTCTTCATGTTCTTGCCAATCTCTCCAGATTTTGTTATCATATTTTTGAGAGCAGCGCCGTGTCCCCACATCTACCCTGGCATCGCATATCATAGCCTCCGCTATGGTGAGACCCCACCTGGAGTCCTGCGTTCAGCTCTGGAGCCCTCAGCACAGGAAAAAGACATGGACCTGTTGGAGTGGGTCCAGAGAAGGGACACAAAAATGATCCGAGGGATGGAACACCTCTCCTGTGGGGACAGGCTGAGAGAGTTGGGGTTGTTCAGCTTGGAGAAGAGAAGGCTTCAGGGAGACCTTACTGCAGCCTTCCAGTACCTGAAGGGGGCTTGTAAGAGAAATGGGGACAGACTTTTTGGCAGGGCCTGTTGTGATAGGACAAGGACTAATGGTTTTAAATGAACAGAATGTAGATTTAGGGTAGATATAGGTAAGAAATTTTTGACAGTGAGGGTGGAGAAACCCTGGCATAGGTTGCCCAGAGAGATGGTAGATGCCCCATCCCTGGAAACTTTCCGGGTCAGGCTGGCCAGGACTCTGAGCAACCTGATCTAGTTGAAGGTGTCCCTGCTCATTGCAGGGGGGTTGGATTAGATGGCCTTTAAAGGTCCCTTCCAACCCTATGATTCTACATCATCCCTATTGTACAAAAGATGAACTGAAGCAAAGGGATACTGGAATGATTCTGGTAGTCTGTGGCTCTAAAAAGTATTAAGCTGGGAGTCTCCTAACCCTGAGACTCTTGCTTTTTTTCTGTATCCTCCGCAACAGTGAGACAAGCTGTTGACAGGTGCAGGCAAGTACTTCTTATATATCCTATTTGTATTTTCCAGGAGGTTTTGAGGTTCAGTTTCATTTAATAATAAATACCATCAGTTTGCTGATCTACAGAAGGTGTAATAGGATGCCAGCAATAATATAGCTGAAGACTGAGAAAGTTTTTGTTGTTTTTTTTTTTTTTTTTTTAAAAACACACAATATCATATGTATTTTTCTTTTTAACATGACGCATAGGTAAAAGCAGAGAGGCCAGCATTGGGGGGAAGCCACGGCAGTGCACTTTCCTCTGTCAGCCCCCTTCACTGCTGTGTTACACAGCTTTGCTGCTTGTAACAAACCTGGAGAAACTCTCCAGAGTGTGACTCTAGAAGGCAGAAAGAGTGCTACAGTTGTTTATGAGAATTACAATAATAAATTAGATAGGGGATTTGGTCCATCCCACCCTTAGAAAGCGGTGTGAGCAGCAGCTGAAAATGGAGCAATATGCAGCCTCTCCAGGCACTGGGGAGAGCAGTACAAAGCTCAGGGAATCTCTGGAGCTCCCCATCTCTATTCTCTTCTAGGTGCTGTGCTCGAACGTGAAGCCCTGGAAGGAAATTGTCTAACATTTGAATTACAGTGAATGGTTTTTACCCTCTTTAGCTGCTGTGTGGCTCTATCCAGACTTGATGTACTCTCATGTATTGAATGTCTGAATTATCAGGCACTGGTCAAATGAACAGTCCTTTTATATTTTGCTGCCTTTGGTTGGAAACTCATAATATAATCTCAGTAGCTCATTTTGTTACACAGGCAGCAAAAGAAATATTTACCCAAGTTTCACTCCTCATAATTTCAGAAACCATGATCAGTTTGCCCTCCTGGGATCTCCCCAACCCTTTTTTTCTCAACAGTATATTTAAGGTGAGAGCCTTAGTGCTAGCCACAGTATCACCAGCCAGAAATGTGAATGTGTTATGAGTAGAAGGAATCTAACTGTTCTAGCTCATATAAGTAGGAGCAGTAGTAAAGTTGGGCTGCAGTGTTGTATGTGCCGGCAGCTTTGCATTTGAGTACCCTAGTCACGGCTGAAAGTTTATTACCCCATTTTTATAGCTTTTGTTGCAGGAGAGAGTGGCCCAGACTGTGTTGTAGACACGCCTTCAGCCTGAAAATGTTGCTGTCATCCCAGAGGCACTGGCAGAGGCTGACTGATGGGTTGTCCCACCTGACGCTGAATAGAGGACCCAAGCTCCAATGGGCGCTTGAGCTCTTTTTTCTGCTGTTAGGAGAAGGGACAATAAGTCAGATGACGTTTAGAGAAGGGAGGGGCAACACATAGCTCAGTCTTTTTTCTTCAGAGCTGAATACCGTCAGTGCCTTGCAGCCATAACTCTTGTCTGGGAAGGTCGTGAACATCTCCGACTTGCAACCAGCTTGCACTGTGGCCGCCCCATGTTTCCGTGGCTGTGCAGACGTGGGACAAAGCCCTGTGCCTGGCTGTGCTGGTTTGTTGCAGCTGTATAGCAGTACCTAAATTTTCAGGGAATGGGCTCTGAACTGGATTGGATGCTTTATAAGGTTTGGGCTGGGGCATGGGAACAGAGGGCAGCTCTGAACCTCCATTACTTTCCAGTGAAGCAGAACTCGAGGAGAAAGCACTATGGCTGCACGCTCAGTTTCTCAGTGCACCTTATGTAGGAGGAGGGAACAAAACTTTTGCCCGATATCTAATTAATACAGGACATGGTGCTTTACCTTCTGTCAGCCTCAGAGATTCAGAACAGGTCGGTCAGTCTGAGCTCTTCCTGGTGTGTGAACAGCTCACTAACCCCCAGCTCCTAGGGATCGCTTGGGTGTATCTCAGCTTGCACAGCTGGGACCACTACAACTTTGGTAATAAAGCCAGAATAGAGAGATCCATGCACTCTCTCCTGTCCTAGCCCTGGCTTTTGAAATGGCATTGCTCACAGGGAATGGAGACACACAGATCACACTGAGCAGGGATCACATCCCCTTAGCCCTGAGCGGTGGTCAGGAGGAAGGAAGGAGGTATTAATCATGTGCCAACATGGGATAGATGAGCTAACTTAAAACAATAAAATAAATCCACATGGTTGGTTGTTAGGACTCTGTTTCCCAGCAATAAGAAGTATCCAGCCCATTATTTCTTGCTGTAATTTTGTTTCCAGCAAAATCTGAAAACCTCGGTTTAGATTATTGCTATTGGGAAACACATCTGTTGTGTTTTATTTGATCCAAGATCAGTTGGAGCAGTCTGAAGCTGACCACATTAAACTTCCAAGGGGCTTAACCAAAGAAGTCGCAATCTTGGCTTTTCTACAATGGCTATACTAGCAAATGCCACTTGCACATTTTTGTCACATATCAATAGAAATTTACAGCTGAAGAAAGGCTTTAAAAAAAAATCAATAGTTTTTCATGACTGCCTGAAGCTTTATGATTTGGCTCACTGGGTTGGTTAGAACTGTTTGCTGAAGCTATTCTGGTGGTAGCAAGAAGGTATAAAATGCTTTTTTTGCAGCCAATATCCATACTGAATTCTTCTTCTAAGTCTACATAGTATAAAACTATTTTGGAAGCCTGTATAATCATTCAATACATGTTTCTGCATTATTTTCTCCATTTTTGTGTTTGTTATTTAGCATTTATTTGCATTTTAAAGCAAAGCAAATTATTACCAACAATAATATCCCTAAAAGGATTGCCCAATGGGTGCAGAAAAAGTTATGCATAGTACTTTTTATGTCCACATGTTTTGCCATATTCTCTTTGGAAAATATGTTTAGAGGTGCTTTGGGGGTGGGGGGAATGGTATCTGGGTTACAAAACATGTAAGAAAGAATGGGGGCAAGTAGAGATCAAGCCTTAATTTCATAATGCCACCGATTCACAGGAAAATTCTTTAGGACCATGCTGTGTGAAAGATGTTATAACACTATAGTGTGTTGATATTTTAATCATTAATGTGTTTCCAAAGATCCCTGAAGTCACCGTTATGCTCTGCTGACCTGACCCTTCATGTTACATTTCCTGGTTATATGGCTTTTTCTCCAGGAACAAGGGAGATGTGGAGCAGGGTCACTATTTTGTCAGGCTGTGCCACAGAAAGTGGAACTAAGGAAACCTGAAAACTTCAGCTTAGCCAGGAAATCTGGGGGGAAAAAAGCAGGAGACTTTATAGAAACAGTATTTAAGATCTATTTCTTCTTTTGGAATGGTTGTGGAGGCTGATGGTGGGAATTGCTGAGTGGGACTGCCTGGACTTACTGGAGTGGAAAGTACTCAGGCCTGCAGTGACACTGTGTGGGATAAGAGTATAATGTTTCCTAAATGGGTCGAAATCCTTCTGAGTTAAGAGCTGCCTAATGGGTTTTGTTTTTTGTTTGGTTGGTTTTTTGCTTTAATGGCTTTCTGAGGCTGTAAGCATGATGTAAAAGGGTTTCACCAGCAATTGGAATCTATCTCATATTGTAGACTTATAATCAACAGATTATAAATGCTCAAAAAACAATTTCTGATATTACAAATCACAAACTAAATCTCGAAGGTTAAAGGCCACTCCTACTACACTTCTTTCTGCACTTTTTGTTTGCGTCTGTATCCAACAAACCTTAAGCCCATTGCCCAACAGGGATAATAACGAGAAAGAAGTTAGCTGTTGAATATGGAAGGTTTACCTCATTGTATTCAGTTTTGGGTATATTCCCTTATTAGAAAACTGTGAAGGTATTAAGTGCCTTATAGTTGGTTATGGATTTTTTTCCCCATTTATTTATTTTTATATGAAGTTTTCAAAGCAAGTCTCTCTAGTGGATCATGGCCATCTCCGCGGGAGTTGCATTCGGAGGCTTCATATTGCGTTTCATTAATTTCTAGAACACAACAATTGCTCACAACGAACAGAATCCAGCTACCCTCCCTTGGGGTATGTGGAGATAGACATCTAGCTGTGACAGCACACATCTCAGCACAAGATTTCCAGAGTATTTACCCAGCTTCTCAGATAGGTTTGGCAGCCTGATTCTTCTCTAATGCCACAGCTGCTCCTCGCATATGCATACCTGGGGTTGTCTATGCTGTGTATCAGTCTCATTAATGACTGTGGGACATGCACACCCCTAGGTATCTTATTAAGTAGGCACATTGCACAGTGTTGTAGTTTACTGCTTCTTACTTGTTACATCTGCAGAGAACAAAGTTAAAGAGCTGCCTGTGCTTCAGTCAAAGGCATGACAATTAGCTCTGTCAACGTATCTAAACTGGCTTAAAATCATTTCCCTCAAACAGTGGGAGAATGGCGCTGGAGGGATAATGCAGCATAGGCTGACTGCCTGAATATTTATCTGTCCAGAAATGCACCCCACTCTTGCAGTGCTATCAGCACCTGAACTAGGTAGTTTAAGGATACCGGAGGGTCTGAGAACTGCCCACATCTCACTGGTAGTGCTATCTCTGCAAGAACGGTTTCAGCAGGGTTAATAGGTCTAAAAACCAGTAAACATTAATTTAGGTACTTAAGGCAGTTGGGTCTTACTCTGAACAGATATACTGGCTTCAAAAGATACAATTTTTAATTTTATTTTTCCCTTAAAAAAAACCCCGGCAAAACAATTGAAGAGTTTGAATTGAGCTGTGAATCAGTTGTTCTGCAGAGAGAAATGTATTCACAGACAGAAATTAAAGAATAAATTAAGCTGTCTGCGATAGAAGTTGACCCTAATTAAGGTCAATTCTCCTTGATAAGTAATTAATCAGGAATCCTTATTATAGTTTAGTCTCTCTGTTAACAATAAACAGAGCATTATTTTATTTTTATGGTTAGAATAAGTCTCTTAATTGATAGTATTCTGCAGGAGGCAAACATCCATCAGCACTGAAACTGATACACTGAAGACATTTTAAATTAGAACAACGTTAGTTAAATTAGTCAAAGAACAAAACTGAAAAGCTCAAGAATGTACGTTTTCTGCAAACTGCACCTCCCTGTAATTTGTTGCTTATAAAGAAAAAAAAGTATGTCACCTATCAACAAATGAGAGGACAAGGCCTCTGCCTTGAGGTGATTAGAAATGTTATTACTTAATATTAATATTCCCATAGCATCTGGTTTACCATGGCTGTCCTACTCTGCTCATCATCTTCGTACCTGAATACCTTTCGCTAAGCAGTAATGGCAAATATTCATTATGTTGATTTGTAGTCTTATCCCTCTATATAGAGTGTGTGCAGGAGGATGTTCTGTCTCACTTCATAATTTTTATATATATGCATACGTAAAACATAGATACACAAGCATACACACACAGAGGCATCTGCATACATGTATAGATCGTGATGTATTTATATTGGTGAAAGAAGGTGGAAAAGGTTTTGATTGTCAGTACTTGTCTCTCTACTTCAAGTTTAGTTTCTCAGTGTGGGATGCAGCACAGAAAATAATTATAATTATCCAGGAGGCAAAGGAAGTCCTCCTGTAACATAAGAAGTGGAGCTTAGTGGAAGAGCAGCTCCCATGGTTTCCTTGTTCGCAGTATGTTCTGTATGCCGGAGTTTGTGGAGTTTCTTCACAGCAGGATGGGCACCGTACTTGCACAGTGCTCTGCCTGAGCAGTCCCCGGGATGTGCACAGCTGGAAGAGGAAATGGGAGAATGCTTACTGGGGAGACCTGTCAATCACAAATGCCCTTTGCTATGGTGAAAGAGCCAAGAAATCGGTTGGCAATTGCACAGGCAAAACAGAAGTGGCAAAAAGCTGGCTTCACTTCAGGTGAAAAAATTTGTTCATGATGTCCCCTAATGATACTACTGCTTTAATGAGACTATTTGTGGGCAAAGATCAATTTGGAAAAATAAGAGAAGAAAAAGAAATAGGATTTGCTTTTTATAGCCCTGAAGTTATCACATTTAGTGCAGAAGAATGTCTGAAAGGCTGTATATGTGCACAGCCACACACGCGCGCGCACACGCCTACCTTGCCTGATGCTATACTAAAGCCATTTTGAGCCTAATGCTCCTGAATAAATTGCTCAAGAGTGGTTAGTTCACCCATGTGGAAACCTCACCTCTGCGATGCTAGCAAAGTCAGCAAGACGTTGGGTTATGTGCTACAGAGCACAAGGCATTTCAAACGTGAGCTACCCAGAAGGCTATCTGAGATGCAGAGTTCTTCCCCTGCTGTGTTTTTAGGGAGTCTTAAGAGTGGGACTTGATCCAACAGGTCCATGAATCCCCTTCCCAGTGACTCTGTGCTTTTTTTGTTGTTGTTGTCCTCCCTTTTAGAGATGCCCATTCTCTTCCCTATTCTCTTCCCTTCTGCCCTGATGTATTTGCAAAGGCTTATCTGACCAAATAGAAGCAAAATCATTCACAGACTACAAGGAATCAAAGCTTTGAATGCCAGAAGTTGTAGATATACCAGCCAGCGAGGTTGCACTTTGGAGTGTCTGAGCTATGGCAAAGGGATGTATTTCTAGGGTAGCTATTTATAGTGGGGGGTCTTCTGGTGTGTGAAATCCTGCCCCCTCCCCCTTTCTTTTCCCTTTTCAAATAGTCCCTCGCTAACATTAAAGCTGTAGAAGTATGAAAATGAAAACACGTTATATGTCTGGATTCTACTAAGCTATTTCTAGGAAAACCTTGATCTTAGTAAAGCCAGAGTTTTAATAAAAATGGTGAAAGTATATCATCTGCAGCAGCTGTCTGTTAAATATTTCACCGTCACATCTCTTCCACACTGAAATACGTGAGAATAGCTGTAAGAGGCAGAAGCTCTGAAAAAGTGACAAGTAACTCTCATTAGAGATGCCCTGGTTTTATCATGTTAGTACTTCTAAAGTGGCTTTGACTTCAGTGGAGTTACTTCTGACTTTTAACTTTCAGAGGTAAATATCTGCCAGGTAAAAAACACAAAGAGAAGAAAGTAGATGCACTGAGGGCAGAAATCAGGAGTACGCTATTAGTGAGGTTAGAATAATGCCCTAAAAAGTTGATTGTTGGTTGCCTAACGGACACCATTTGCAAAGTGGCCATCTCCAACAGTAGGAGAAGTCTATTGTAAAGTACATAAGAAGTGAAGAATTTGTAACGAAAAGAACGACGTTGTTCCATTCCCTTGTGCAGTTTGAAGATAATGACGCATTTTGCCGTTTTGGCTGTTAATGGCTGTGGCACTACATGTTGTAAAGCAAGTAGTTATACACTGTTAGGGGTTTTTAAAATACCATTGTGTTCATGAACACAAATAATATATTTGGATATCATTCGAGCCTGATGCTGGTCATTCCAGTGAAGACAACAACATTCATGACTCTTACGTGCTTCACAGAGGTGTTCAGAGCCTGACAGTACTGAACGCTGTTATATGCAAAGCTCCCTCGTTGTGGGTTAACTTCTGTTTTGATTTTTGGCTGATTTGCTTGGGGTTAGCCTTTTCAAATATCTGGCACATTTCTTCTAAATACAACTAAGTTTATTTGCGAGTTTTGAAGAGCGTATTGTTGAAGGTCCTTGTGCTATTTTGCAATGCTTCCTTCAAAGATTTCCTCCTCATAGAAGCTGTTCACCAACACTAATGATTTCCTGTGCACAGCCCTTTCATTGCGTTATGGCACTTCTCTTCCACAGGATGGTTTTTTGTTTTCTTTTCTTTTTAAGATGCCAAAGCAATGTCATTCAAACCTTGGGGGCTCTTAGCAGCAATAGCAGAGGAGAACATAGAGGTAGCTATCAGATTTTGCTTCCCCCTTCCAGCTACCCGTTGGATTTCACAGTGCAGTCAACTAATGCTGTTTGATCATTTCACGTGCTACATGTATTCAGTGGAAGATTTTTTTACATGCTCTGCAGCATTAAGTGATCAAAAGAAGTGAGATCCTCTGCTGTAGCATTGATAATAGGCTACTCCACACTGCATATCTCAGCACAGCACGCACGGAAATTGTCAAATTGGTTTTGATTCTGAAAGATCTTCAAGATGAAGAAAGGTAAGATAAAGGAAGCTACTACCATTGAGAAAAATATACATGGTATTGAAGCTTGCTGTAGGATGATTCTACGCTTGATGATATGATAAACAAAGCTGGCGAGAGAAAAAAATAGGACTGCTCAGAAAATGGGGCAACAACTAGAACTTGCCTTTCTGCACGGAGCACAAGCCCAACCTGTGGTATGTTGTAGCTCTGTTGTCTGATAATAGCATATAGCTATGTTTACTTGTGCGAGGTCTTTTCTTTTCAGTTGTGCATTTGTCTCATAGAACTGTAATCAATTTTTTGTTTGGTTAGGGTTTTTTTGTTCTAAGTCTGCTTAACTAGTTTGCATATATGAATTGTTTCAGATATATAGTAAATTTCTGAAGTGAGAATATCATGTTCTTCATTTTACAGATAGGAAGCAAAAATATTCATCTAGCTGGAAATCCTCCATGTACCTGTGTGTTTGCAGGTTTTTAAAATCCTTTTGGGGGTGGTTTTTTTTTTTTTTTTTTTTTTTTCCCCTTTCAATTTTCTTTCACATGAGTCCATGTCAATAATGAGTATTTAGCAGCCAAGATGGATTGGAAACAGGTTGTTTCCAACTGGAGACCCCAAAGCAAGAGAAGAAGGGTTAGGAAACAATTATGGAAATACATTTGTATACAGGCAGCCAGAACAATAAAGGAATGCAAATCTGCATTTAAACAGTGATTTAAAAATATTTTGTCCCAGTATCTGTGGTAGGCATCTGGAAATATTCAAGGTTGTCTTTAATATTAAAAGGAAGATTATCAAATGACAGCATGAATGGCAGGTAGGTGTTTAGTTTTCATTAAAGTTCAGTAGGAGTTGGGTGTCTAATACCACTTTTGATCTTTAATAATTCCCTACAGGTTTTTAATAAGAAAAGCCCTTTGACCCAGATTCTCAAAAATTTATTACTTCTGTTTTCATGAGCATGTGTGTTGATCATATGGCTATTAATCATTTAGCATGAAAGCCTGCTTGAGAATTTGCTGATTCTTTGCTTCTGGTCCCAGTTATAACTTCTACTGACTCTGACTTAGGATTTGTTTCAGACACACGAATTATCGGAGGAGTTCTGTGAAGCCTTTCTAAGCACACAAATCAATACCCTTAAACCAGCACAATTTCCTATGTGGATTAGATTTTACTGATATCAAGGTGCTACTTGTTTGGTTTTTTCCTAGGAGTATCTTTACACCTTTGGATTATTGTATCCAATCCCAGGAACACTATTTTAATAATCTCTGTATAAAAACACTACCAAAAAAAAAAAAAAAAAGCAAGCCTCATTTTCAAATCTCATTGTGCTCATCTTGAAACACATGTTGATTTATGTGTGGGGAAGAACAATGTTTGTCATCTTTAGTAGCTGGAGCTCCCAATGAGTATGTCATTCCTCAAGCTGGGCATACTATATTTCAGGTACACAAGCTTACATGAGTGTCGACCTACATGGAAAATAAGTGTGCAAGAGCAAAGTCAAGGCGTGTGAGTTATCTTCACCAGTAGTTAAAAGACTTCCTTTTCCTTGAAATTAGGCTCTGTCTGGTATAACAACATCTGTAATCTCTTCAACCCATCCATACCATCTCACCACAACTAGGAATCCTTGGTGAGACATCAGCAAGGTTATAGACGTTTTTGTGCTACGTGCTGATTTGACAGAAAGTACCATGTTAAGGGCTGACTTCTTAAATTGTTCTTTACTGCATATTTTCTCAGAAAAATTTAATTTTGTGTACTGCAGTAATGATGCTGAGTGGATAATAAGATGCAGTATGCTGCTGCTGCAGGCTCTACACCATATGTCTTCCATAACTATCGCATTTTGGGGGGCTGGTTGTTAGGGTAATTGTATCGTCTCAGTAATTCATCATCTGAGTAACTTGAAATAATACAGCTATGATATATAGCAGTGAGAATTACAATGTTAAAAACTAAACAGGAAAACTGCAGTCTGAGAGCTGAGGTGTCAGAATTGTAGACTTATAAATATTTCTACATTTTCTGCTTTCTGAGCTTTATGTATGAATCAAATTGCTATAACACTTAAAGCAGACTGTGAGGACAATTATTTTAAAGCAGAAAGTGATACAAGTCATTATTTCATAGTAGTAGACAGCAGATGCTTCCTGCCCTGAAACGCTGGGGCAGTGAACAGTTCTGTGATACCTTCTTTCCAGGCTTTTTGTTCTGTGGTCTCATATATGGCATTTTGTGACAGTAAAAAATTGTTTGAAGTCTCGTGTCACTTATTCCACTTAGTGAGCCACTTAGGCAGATTTTTTTTCCAGGTATGCCTCTGTTGTAAATCAGTGTGATGCTGGGCCCATACTTCACTTACACCTTTTAGGGGTCGTTGATTTAAGGCTAGAAGCTGCTTAATTTTTAAAGAGCAACATTTAAGAGTGCAATAGCTCTGGTAGTATCTGTATGTATGTTAAAGTGACAGCGCTTTTCTTAAATGTCAACAAGGGGCACCTGGTGAACAATGAATTTCTATTATTTCTGTATTGATTTAGAAAATCTAGGTAACAATGTCATGAAACTGGTGTCATTTAAAGGTTTATGAAATGATCTTAGAGTTTCTGAGTAAAACGTGAGAGCAAAATACGTTGCAAATTTTCTCTCCATCTCACTTTAACAAAATCCATGAAGCAACTGATTGAGGATCCCAAAATTAGGGGAGTAAAAAAAAGGTTTTTTGCTGTATATTTATTGTAGATCAGTTTTTCAAGTGCCTTGTACTGTCTCTGGAAGGATCTTGGTGTAGATGAGAAAGGCATGCGTGGGTTTGCACTTAGGTGAGGATGCAGGAAATATTGGTAACATTTGTGGCTCTGAAGACAACACTTTTCCTCTCTGCATAATATAAATAGTGGCTAGGCAGCATTTTGCTGCTGGATCATATTTGAAATTTGTGTGTGCAAACGGGTACCTCAGTCCTGACAGCGCTTCTCGCAGGAATCCAAGGGTCACGTTTGGATTCCAGCCACCACTCAAGCCAAGTAATGATATCCTTCAAGTCATAAAAAAACGCCCTGAATGCCAGCATGCTGTGTACTGGAGGCTCAAAAAGACTAGCCAGCTGTATAGAGTATTTTGGAAGTAAGCATTGTCAGTTCATCCCCCCAGTCCCGCTGTCTTGGGGACCGGGAGGCTGAGAATCAAGTAAAAGGAGAACAAGTCTTTCTGGAAGCAGGTCCAATGATGAAGGAGAAGCAGTCAGAATTGCTGAGAAGTCTGACTGAGAGGAAGCCCACTTTGCTGCATGTTGCTCAGATTTGATACGAGGGTAATGAAATCAGTGTCACTTGCACACAGTATCGCACCTCTAGCTGAAAAAAAAAAATCAAGCATTTGGTTTAAAATCATGGGATTTAACGTGATTTTCAGTTCTTTCTATTAGCCTGCCAATGCAGTAACCTGCGAGGCTTTGGGTTTTAAGCTTTTCTGTACAATTGTCAGAACTAGGAGTGTCAGAACTAGGAGCTTGGGTTAAAATGAAAAGTGCGATTTTCTCATAACCTAAGGTCTGCAGAGCTGTGGATTTAAGAAATAAGCAAATATCAGGAAAATTGCAACTAAACAGTGAGAACTAGCAAGAAGGAACACTGGGAATGCTCAGTGTCTTCACTAGGCAAGCAGGAAAGGGGGAAGTTATGGGTTTGTTTTTTTTCCTCCCCCACAGTAGCTACATATTTCCAGCTTTTGGGAAAACGAAGGAGAAACCAGTTTCCCGCTTGTCACATGCCAGTCTATCAAAGACTGAATACCAGGTGGATGCACCCTATCAGACATCAGCAAAAATCTTTGCTTCCTTGCTTGAAGTGCCTACCTATGACTGATCCCTTTGCTTGCTGACACTCTGATGGAGCTTTCAAGCCCCTCCTACATTTTCTACAATACGTCAAGCGCTGATATACTGAAAGCTATAATCCATCCCTGAAAACGGTTACCTTCTGAATTCGTGAAGGACCACAAAACCTGACTGTCAGTACTCAAAGTGAGGGATGACAGGAGAATGCCTGTTCCTATGTTGCCCTGCAGTTGACTAAAAAGTGAAAAGATTTGATTGTTGTTGGTAAAAATTAGGTTGAATATTTTATCACTTCTCATGGAGAAAAGCAGTAACAAAAAATATTAAAAAATCATTTATGATGTTGGGTTAATGCCATAATACCCGAGAGTATGAATTTAAAAACCCATATCCAGAAAGTTAAGATTTTTCACTGGAATATAAAAGAATTCTTCCCAGACATTTTTTTTTTTAATGTCTTCCTGAGAAAGATTTCTTCTGGAAGATAGGAAATATTGATGGATTATTAGACTAAAACATACACAGTTACTCAATTAATCTTGGAGTTCAGATGTATCTTCTGTCCATTATGCATCCCTCCCCTCACTTCCTGAAGATTCAGAAAACTAGAAATTATTTTGCATACATTTCTATAATATAGAACATTAGCCTCTGGTTACATTTGAGTGAAAATGATCTCACTCTTCTTAATAAAACTAAAGAAACTTATTCTTCAATTAAATTAAAGTAAACAATCAGTTAGTTCTAAGACTTTGTTATCGCATTCACCAGAAAGTTGTGCCTCAGGGACTGACACTATAATATGTAAGCTGGCACGCTTGAATTTTTTTTTTCCTCTCTTCACCTGTGGGAGTCACAGTATTATTACTTTTCTTTAGAAGTGGTTAAAGGTTGTAAGTATTATGATCTTAGGTTGTCTGCAGTGTCTCCTAAAACTGTTGTGCCAAATTTGCACACGCTTATGTTTGACTGATTCTAGAATTATTACTGCAGAGAGCAGTAAAACCGTGCCAATGCTATAGGAAATATCATTATTCTGGAGATCTATATATTTTTATATATATTTTATACTAGCATAGATTTTACTGCTTTTGGAGTTGTATCGTGGTTTAACCCCATCCAGAAACGAAGCACCACACAGCTGCTTGCTCACTCCCCCCTCCCCCCCCCGCGGGACAGGGGGGAGAGAAAAACTCGTGGGTTGAGATGAAGACAGTTTAATAGGTAAAGCAAAAGCCATGCACACAAGCAAAGCAAAACAGGGAATTCATTCACTGCTTCCCATGGTCAGGCAGGTGCTCAGCCATCTCCAGGGAAGCAGGGCTCCGTCACGCATAATGGTTACCTGGGAAGAAAAAACACCATCACTCCGAATGTCCCCCCTTCCTTCTTCTTCCTCCAGCTTTTTATTGCTGAGCACGACGTGGTGCGGTATGGAATATCCCTTTGGTCACTTGGGGTCAGCTGTCCCAGCTCTGTCCCCTCCCAACTTCTTGTGCTGGTGGGGCACGGTGAGAAGCAGAAAAGGCCTTGACTCTGTGTAAGCACTGTTCAGCAGTAGTGAAACATCTCTTCTGTTATCAACACTGTTTTCAGCACAAATCCAAAGCATAGCCCCATACTAGCTACTATGAAGAAAATTAACTCTATCCCAGCCAAAACCAGCACAAATTGGCAGATCAGTACCACTGGTCAAATTGAACTGTCAGCTGTTGGCTTGATTTGCATTTTATGTTTCTCCCGTGGTTCTTGGGTTCATCAGCATTCTCAGTGCTTCATCAGAAGCCTATTAAAGCCAAGGTAGAAGTATTTAGAGTACATAATTTATAAAACATGCTTGAAAATAATCCACTGGCGTTGCTAGATTATGATAGTACCTGCCAGTGCTTTTGAAGACAAAATGTTCTGAAATGATTGATATATACACGTGCAAGCCCATACACCTATAATGTCTGAACAATCAAAACTCCTAGTGTTTCAGAGTACATTGGAGAAAGGAGAAAGTACATAGGACTGGAGAAAAACATGTACATCTCATGCTTTTATCCAACTGCTTTGAAGCCATTAACATATTTATCCTCACCCTGTGAGCTTGGACTCCTACAAGTGGCTGGACAGCAGAGGTTAAACTGTAGGCAAAGCCTACGTTGCACATTGCAGTAACGTGTAGGGGTACTTAGGTAACACCAAATGAGTTTATCTGCCTGTATGGGTACTATGGAGAGAAAGTCACCTTGGCCTCAGAAGCAGAAGAGCTGCATGGGGCCAAAGAACCTCCAAACCAAAAGTTTAGCTTTTCTGAAGAGCTGCTGGTTGGGGCCCAGAGAGTCATGTAGCTTGTCTGTAGGTGAATTGGAGGTCTCTGTGCCGCTTTGTCCCAGGGAGCAGGGGTAGTGATGTGGTGTTGTAGCAGCATTCATAGCACCTTCTGATTTGAAGTTCAAAAAAATTTCCAGAGACAGAGCGCAACTTTTACGCTACTTCTCGACGTGCTTCACTCTTCTCTTGAAGGTGTGTCTTCTCTCTTCTGGCCTCTCTTGGAATTAATATTGGAGACTCCCATGTCCTATATGTCTCCACTCTGTTCTTGTGGCATTCCCAGTTCAGATTAGATAAAGACACAGTAGGAAAAGGAATTTATTTCATTGCTATATTCTCTCACAACTGGGTGTGATTGAGAAAAATAAAACACAGGCTAAGAACCGTAAACAGCACAGTGGACTTCTACGAGCCCTGTGTACAGAGCTGATTTTTACCAGGGGAGCTCTGAAATTATCATCTTTTCTAGTGGGCAAACATAACCTCCTAGAAATACGAGCCTGAAATGCTTTCTATTTCAGGTCGCTGGCAAGGATAACAACATTCAGCACTAATGTTGACTTATTGCTGTACTTAGTAATGCACAGACATTTCTGCAGCGCCCATCATTGGGGGGGCGAGGGGGAACCTCTCATTCAGCATTTGTTTGAGTCCATTTCTGATAGGAAGAATATCTTTAAGATTATTACGAATGAACAAGCGATAAAGGAAATTTTCTACTACTGCTCTATGCAACTGAGGCTGGCAAAGCAGAAATAGTAATTTAGTATGTCTCAGTTTTATCAGTCTTTTATTAGTCTTCCCTTTCTGCACTACCATGTTGCTCCAAAAAGGAGGAAAAATAAAAAGCAGCTCTTTCTAACAGGTGACAGGTCCATTATATTAAGCATCACGGGGCTGAGGGCTGAGATCAGGTCATTGTACACCAGCTCCTCCACAATAATTGTACGCGCCTGTGGTCTTAACCAATGACAAATGAAAAATAATGTGACTTATGGCACCTCTCAGTGAAGGAGGAGTGCAGAGAGTCAAACTATGCAAGGGCTTAAAAAACCCCCTGTCTAAATACAGAGGTTCTTATTGCAACTCAGCTGATAGAAGGTGGCTTACAGCTTTTGGTAGTGTCATGATCTGTCTGGGCCTGTGTACTGTCAGGTCTTTGCACCGTATTTTATTTTGTGCTTCTAAAGGGCTGTGCACAATGGGGTTGTAGTCCATATCATCTTTAGTGTGATGTTCAGAAGTCAAACTTAAGTATAGTTATAAGAATATATAATAATATAACAATATTAATAATTATAATGGAATA
>NW_010509921.1:0-15912 GCF_000687285.1 Phaethon lepturus
CTCTTGCAGCAAAGAAGGCTAATGGTATCCCAATCTCCACTGGGCAAAGTATTGAGGCAATCGAGGGAGGCAATTCTTCCCTCTCTACAATAACCTGAAAGGGAGTTGCAGTGAGATGGGTGTTGGTCTCTTCTCCCAAGTAACTGGTCATAGAACAAGAGGAAATGATCTCAAGTGGTGCCAGGGGAGGTTTAGACTGCATATTAGGAGAAATTCTCTACTGAGAGAGTGGTCAAACATTGGAACAGGCTGCCCAGGGAGGTGATGGAGTCAGCATCACTGGAGGTGTTCAAAAAACATTTAGATGTGGCATTTTAGGACATGGTTTAGCAGGCATGGTGGTGTTGGGTTGATGGTTGGACTTGATGATCCAGAAGGTCTTTTCCAACCTTAATGATTCTGTGATTCTGTGGTTCCCCTCTCCTCAGCTGTGAGGCCACTGCTGGAGTACTGTGTCCAGTTCTGGAGCTCCTCAGTATAAGAGAGACAAGGACATACTGGAGAGAGTCCAGTGAATGGGAATGAGGATGCTGAAGCCTATTAAGAAAGGCTGAGAGAGCTGAGTCTGTTTAGTATACAGAAGAGAAGGCTGAGGGAGGATCTTATTGTATATATAATGAAATATTTGAGGGGAGGGTGCAAAGGAGATGGAGCCAGGCTCTTTTCAGTGGTGCCCAGTGACAGGACCGGAGGCAATGGGCAAAATCTGAAACTCATGAGGTTCCCTCTGAACATCAGGATACACATTTTTTACTGTGAGGGTGACTGAGCACTGGCACAGGTTGCCCAGAGAAGGTTGTGGAGTCTCCATTCTTGGAGATATTCAAAAGCCATCTGGACATGGTCCTGGGTAACTGGCTCTAGGTGTCCTTGCTTGAGCAGGGGGCTTGGACCAGATGACCTCTAGATGTCCCTTCCAACCTCAACCATTCCCTGATTTTCTCAATTCAATAATTTCAACAAACAAATGTATTTTCAAGTACATTTCCTAAATAAAAAAACTAAATAGAAAATTATTACCTTACATGTTTATCTTGAAAACAAATTGCTTGCCATAGTCTTCATTGAAGTCTTCAGGTATTTTTTCAGAAGCACTTATTTAATGCAGCAGTGCAACCTATATTTGAACTACATGGGCTTTTTGACAAGAAGCAGTCTGCCTGTTTTGTTAGTGAATTCATGGACAGGCATTAAAACGATTATTACATTTCCCACCTACACTGCGTATTGAGTTTACTAGTATTCAGGACATACATGAGGAAGGTAATATATGAGAGATACACAATAATTTAGATGTAATACTAGATATATTTTTAATCTATTTTAACTGTACTTATAGACTTAGGAAAGTTTGGGAGATGGCTGGCTTACCTGTGATTTCTTGATTGTGATTTCCTGCTAGCAGCAGTTCACCAAAGAAACTGCAATAACTAGAACCCTGCTAGATACTGGTCTTTAATTTTCTGTCTGAGCCCTGAATCCAGCCTGTGTCTGCTGTAGTTTGCTGCTGCTCAAGAGAAGATGAAATAATTTACTACGGAAAATGAAGTAATTTTGAAAGATGCTTCCACAAAATTGTTTATTTCTGCAGGTCAAACAATGGAATCCAGAACTGACATTGAAAGCAGAATGAATTTGTGCCAGAAGTTATGCCATCTGCGGACAAAGCCTCATGCCTGTGAATGGGAGGGTGAAAGAAACTTTCTTATGGCTTTGCACATTCCTCCAAGGACCAAATACAGCTCCCTTCCTGTGGTAAGGGCCGCATAGTAACTCACTCTTTTCTCTGGGCTCTTACAGGTGGCCTATAGCATTCCTTCCACATGGGATCCCTAAAGTTAGTGACCTTCTCAAACTCCTTTTGAAGAATAGGATTTTGCATAGTCATAACTCAAGACTGTGAGTAAAATCCAGAAATCTGTGCGTCTCATACAGCTGATATTCTTCAGTCATAGGTATAGAATTGCAGTACTTATAATAATACTTTCTCCCAGGAGCAAATCAACAGGAATTTTCTGAGTCACTGTTTTCTCTTGTATGAGGGAAATCTGGGGTAGGTAGTAGGAATATTAGTGGGGGAGTTAGCAGTCACAGTAGAAGGCAGGATGAAATAATGGTTCACGGTTCCTAAAATCTCATCTTCTGTGTGTAAAACAAGAGATAACAGATGCCTATCCAGAGATTGCTGGGGAAATGCAGGAAACCGGTTAGGTAATTTTGAACTAGGTGGTAGGCGTCATTGAGCATGTAGGAAACACAAGAACAATGAGGTCTGAGGATGGATTTAAAGGAAAATGATGGGATAGCTTTAGAGAGATTCACTGAGCACTCTTCCCAAGTATAAGAAGAGACATAAGAAAGCACGAAGGTACTTATTTTAAAATGTAAGAAATGAAAAATAAATGCTGACATCATCAGTTGACTGTAAGAAGGATTGGATTTTTCAGTGTTGAACTAGAACTTAATGTTCTGTGTCTTAATGCAATGTGGAAAGAAGCAAATTCAGAAATATAAAGAGAGAAGAGATGGCTAAAACAGAAGGCTGGGAAAGCACATTTTGCTCTGTTGTTTGACAAATGAAAGTTTTCTGTTGTATCAACAGCAGAGAAAAGAAGTCACAGTGTTTAGGATGAAAAATGGTAAGAGTTCAGCTACATGAATGGATAGAAAGGGCTGAACATTAGAGACTTTATGCCAAAGAATTCAGATTTAAACAAACTTTGATTTTCGAGGTGTGGAGGTCAAAGCCTTAGAATCAAAGATGGTGCCCAAATGATATGCCTGAATGAGGTTTCATCCACAATACTAAAGAAAGGAGACAAACTGAGATAAACTATAAACATATTGACCTTGAGACACCTGTAAAGAAATGTCAGAGGCAAACAATGCTATTAGCTGAAAAAACATACTTCTTTCCTCCCAGGGATTCTCATCTTTTTCAGGGTCATATAGAATAGGGCAAAGCCAAGGCCTCACTCACTCCAAATCCGTGTCTTGAACTAGTTTGCAAAAATAAGTTTTCCAATAAAAATGTATCTTACTGGCACGTTCTCAGCTGCCTCTTGTCACTTCAGTCATGTGGTCAGATTTCTTGTTTCAAACAGACCATAATTCTTTGTCTTGTGTTTTGTATATCCCATATTTATCTTCTGATTGAAGTAGAGCATGTATTTAAACAGGCACCCACTCTTTATATCAGGAGAGAAAACAATGTAGAAATCAACACATCTTTGGGGAAGTTTTTTTGTGGTTGTCTTTAAAAACGTGTACCTTATTTTTAGCCTGACTGCAGTGTTTATTAATGTTTAGGCATTGAACTTTTTCTGTCTTTTGGATAAACAAAAACTGTTTTTCAAGTTGACACCCACCTGAAGATAGGTCAAGATCCATCTGAAGATAAATCTGGGATATAAGGGGAGGTTACTTGCAGACCACGATTAACTTCTTTTATAAATTAACCAGACTGAGATTTCTTTGTGAAGTTTTGTTATATTGCAGATTTTGTAAACCTTCCAGTTTTTTTCAGAAAATTTACAACCTTGATGTGTATACCTTAGGATTGGACATGTTAGCCAAATAATTGTATCAATAATACCATACAGTTGTAGTATAAAATCTGTAGTCTGTCTTATTTGTCTTTACTTTATATATTTAAGAACTACATTAGTCTTAGTCTCTGTACCACTCAGGACCATCATGTTCTTTTGGTTACTCACCAGATCCCAAAGGCTTTCATAGATACATAGAAACATTTTTGTGTCCTGTGAGTGTGACCTACTTTCTGTGTTTCTAGATGTACAGTCTTGCAAATGGCAGCATTAAAATGTATGATGATTAAAAATGTATTCAGATTACTGAGTGATTCAGAATTCTCTATATATTATTTATCATTTAAGTCAATAGTCGTGTCATATGGAAACTTAATAAGCAATTTTATTATTTGTTTCTATATTACCAATACATAAACTAAATAACACTGAGTCAAGAACAGATAGCACAGAATTTATTAATTTCTGTCATGATTTCCCATTTGCAATTGGTTTTGGATGTGGCATAGTTATCAAGATATTTTTTTTTTCCCATCTGGATAACACAGAAGTTTTACATTGATTATTGCTGAATGTCAAATTTTAGTCAGGAAGTCACATAATGATATGCCAGTTGACATGCATTTGACATTGTCTTTGCCAATCAGATTTGTAATCACTTCAAACGATAATGTCAGATTTGCTTTATGTATGTTTATGAAAAATAGTTTTATGCATTCATTAATTTAATGTGCTTCCATACTTTGCATTGTTGCTTTTGCCAAAGACAGGCAGACCTATCAAGGTGAAGGCCCTCTTGGGCTAGGCTGTACGAAGAGTCAACCGATGTGTGCAGAGTCTGAAAGCAATGCGTGACACAATCATAATAATGTTTTTTTAATTAGCCTCAATCTTAAGCAACTATCCAGCCTATTACACAACACACATCAGTTCTTCTCAACTCACATTACTGCATAATTTTAGTATCATCTATCTATATATCGTAAAACTATGAAGTCTTAATATTCCTGTTCAATGTCTACAATAGCATTTCTTTATACATAAAATGGATAAAGGTAAGGCATGGTGTATAAAAACATTCTGTTTTCCCTTCAATTAAGCTGAAACCTTTTGATGTGCTTGAAAAGTTGTTTGTGCACTTGCCCTTCAACCTAAAATAACACCGAAAGTGATAGAATGAAAAATGACAACAATTAAGAAGCTGAACCTGCAAATTTGTTTTTATGGATTTTCCTGCTCTGTGTTGCAAATGTTAAGATTTAAAATACAGAACAATTCAGACTTCTGTTGTTTACAGTTCTCTTTCCAAGGTTAATTAATTTTGAAATGAAGAGAATGAAAATCCATAGCAATCTATTTGCCAATCTTTAAATAATTATTCTAAAAATGGTTAAGTATATACTGTGGTTTTGCATGTGCAGACAGACACATATGTGGAAACTCATGAGAATAGTGAATGACCCCAGGTAAGTTGCTTTGTTTGCCTCTGTTTGCTTGGCACTACATTTCAGAATGTTGTTGTTCTTTGTGCCACTCAGAAGTGCAGAGATGCTGGTGACAGTTATATCACTCCCTGCACATACCAAAGCTTAGAAGGATATGACCAACCACACAACACAAACGTGGATGTCAGGACTAATATTTGCCTTCCCACGACTGTAAATATGATGACTTTATAAGAAAATACTTCAGTGAACTGTGCCAGTCCGTCAGTCCTCAGCATGTATTGGTGCCTGGGATTCTTCCTGTTCAAGTGCAGGACTTGGCATTTTTTCTTGTTGTATTTCATGAGGTTCTGTTGGTCACTTCCTTCAGCCTGCCCAGATCCCTTTGGATGGCAGCCCTGCCCTCCAGCATGTTTACTGTTCTTCCCAGTTTGATGTCACCTGCAACCTTGACAAGAGTGCATTCCATTATCACCTCCAGACCACTGATAAAGATGTTAAACTTGACAGGTCCCACTGCAGACCCCTGTGGTATCCACTTGTCACAGGTATCCACAATAGAGTGCTACCTACCAGCCACCACTCTCTGACCCTTCCCATCCAACTAGTTTTTTACCATCTAGCTGTCCACCAGCCATCCAGAATGTTCTAGTCTAACTTGGGTAAAAGAAATAATTATGGATTAGCTAGGCAAGCAAAATAAGTCTGTCAAAATGTGGACTAATGTATCCCCTACGCTAGTAAGCAGAATTCCTTCTGATTACCTCCAAGGTTAGTGTTGAACTGTGTGTTTTGAGAAACACAGTTGGTTTGTCTGATTTGTCTTTACAAATGTCACTGAGCAGATGAAGTTGGGCAACTTGCCTAATATCAGTTTATGTATTTATGATATCGGCTACTCATTAGGCCTTCAGTAGCAAGAACTAGTAATTATAGGAACTGCCCATTTTCTCCAGGCTAAGAGAAAAAAAAGTAATTTTTGACAAAAACTCTGAAAACTTAGTTCCGAGTTTGAAGTAGCCAGGGTTTAACAGTTGAGTGAAATAGCGATACGGTGTGGTGGCTCTCCCACAATATACATTCCAATATACTTAACTTTTTGTGCGCAGTTGATGCCACTCACATCACAAGTTAAACAGGGAACCCAAATAGTTATTTACATCAGCTGAACTGATCAGAATTTTTCCATGTAAATGTTTGTAACTGAAAACATGTTTTTAATGTAGAATGGAAACATTTTTAAAAGATTTAATTTTAATTAAAATTCTCTCAGGTAAAGAATGCTTTGAAAAGAAAGAGTGCAGCCGTTTGATACTTCGATTAAAGCATCTCCTGTTAGTGTTTGCAATGAAGCCTTTTGATACAAGAAAAAAAAAAGCAGTGTTCCAAATGTGCCAAAATCAGCTGCTGGTATTGATTTTAAGAATAATGACATATTTTGGTATTTTTTCCTACTGTCACATGTCATTAGTAATGCTGTAGGTGAATATGCTGATTATGATATGCCATGAACTAATTAATAACTATAAAAATAGCACATAGTATAAATTTTGCAAATCCACCAAATTAACAAAAAAACCCAACCCAGATTCTTATAGTTTGTTTTCTATTTTACATAGGCAAAAATCACCCCAAAGTGATATGTTTTCAATGTTTTTCTTTCCAGGAGACTTTTTTAAAGTCTAGCTTTTTCCGGATCAGAATGAAACCCTTTTTTGAAGCGCTGCATGTTTTATTTGAATCAGAATGCCAAGAATTGTAAAGGTTTGTCCTCAGTCTTATTAAAAGTTCTTTAACGGTTTTAATATCTGGAAAAAAGAATGCATGTCTCTGATGTCTTGGTGATTTGGAGCAAAATATGTATCCTCAGAGAATGTTTGCTTTTTGTACTACTCTTTAAACTTCTCTAATTTAATTAGGAGGTTGGATTGATATTAAACTGATCTTGATGTTGAACTGTTCTTTTTACACCTTCTCACCTTTTCCCACTTGTATCAAGTCCATTCACCCTAGCCGAAAATTTCCTTCCCCTCACCCCCCAAAAAAACTAAGTCACAGTTTTAATGTTTGTTACTGCAATGACAAATTCCTGTGTTGTTTTACATTATGGTCTTGACAGGAAAGACCATTTTTCTTGACCTCCTCAAGTTGTTTGTGTAACTTTCACACTTGTATAACGCTCAGCCTTGTTTAATAATGCCTGTCTGATCATCTATATTGCCATGAAGATTTTAAAAGAAGAAGGATAACATGCTTGTCAAATCTTTTATACCTAGCAAAATTCTACTGTTGTCATGGTAACTATGAAAAAAAAGGAAAAAGTAAAAGCAGATTGTGGCTTTTTAAAAGATAGTATTTCATGGCCATTCAAAATAAAATAATAAGAAAATGCTGTAGTTTCTCCGTTGCTCTGCAAGGCAGGATACAAAGAATGGTACTTAATTTTTACAAAAAAACCCCCACAATGTTTTCTGTTTATTAGAAATGACATCAAGTCATCTTTTTCACTTCAGTCCTCCTAGCCCAGGGCATTCATGACAAAATAACGAAACTGCATTCAACCTGTGTGTCTTAACAGCAGTAAACCTCTTCGTGAACATTATAGTTTTGGAGAGCTCTTTAATTATGGGGTTTGCCCACCTTCCTTATCATCTCATCATGGTAACGGTGAGATAAAATAAAATTTCATGACTTTGAGGAAGCAAAGTCATTTCCTAGTGACAAATGGCATTGTGATAAAGTTCTGCATAATAGTTTAGAAGATTTTAACCATTATAAAAGCCCACTGATTTTATTAAAGATTCTTTTCTCAGAATTGAGCAAATTACTCCAAATAACCTAATTCACCTAGTTATTTAAAAATAAACTTTTTTTTTACATTTTTTTGCATGTAAAAGTGAATAGTAGGATCAGATTATAAAAGAAAAAGGTTGCTTCTCTTCTTCCATTTGAGGAAAGATTTTTATTTTAAAGTGATCAAATTGGAGTCATGTATTTATTACACACGCAGCCATACCATTTTATTCTATATTGCCTAAGTCTTCCCATCTCCAAAAACGTCTTGGAAATGGACAGATGAAAAATCTATACAACTGCTAAATAAGGGTACAGTTTTGTCACCGTTGATGAAAATCTTCAGGAGTCACATTGAAAGTATTTGGAATATGCTTTCATTTGGGGATAAAAGAAACTGTAGGGAGACTGTCCTGAACACATAGAAACTTGAGCTGTAATGGTCTGCATGGTCCTTAGCTGCCACGAGAAACTCCTACCACTGTAGTCCAAAACTGTCTGTGGGGCTAGAGTTTTGAATGAGACACTTACATGTCTACTTTCCCAAATATTGGAACGGTGTTTTCATGCTAATTTGCTGCACCAAACTGGAGATATTTAATTAGTCGTACTTTGCACACTGCTTCCCGCTGCTGCTTCCTGCTTAAGCCAGGAGGATTCAGTCCTAACGTGACAAAGATATACGCTGCTACAACTGAATCAGAAGTGAATCAGTCCCTTGAAATACAGTATTTCTGCCAATTTTGTGATACATTTGTGTAAAGATTTGGGTGAAGGATACAGCCCTTTCAAAATTGGGGTACAAATATTTCCAATAGTAGAAGACAACTTCATCTTCATGCTTTTTGTACACAACCTGAGGGAGAAATCCTGTAGACAATGTAAGTGAGATCTGATCACATAACTAATACCTTAACATAATGTACATGTGACATGGGCACAATTAATTGTCAGGATAATTTAGATTTTGCATAGTCATTCCTGTTTTGGAATGCTTGAACTTGTGATTTTAATACCATTGGTTTTAGATGGGGCTATATGGCATATAATATATTAATATCTAAAATTCCTTTGCTCAGTAGTTATCTTGTATCTTCAATAACTACTTTTTAATAGAAATTTTAAGACATGGATGTAATATGAAGTACATGACAACATAAGAGTGACATTGTAAAAGAACCTTCTGCAGAAAACAACCTTGAATATAATGATCCCTAGCTGATACAGTTTAAATAAAATAGTGAGAAAAACAAAAGTATGTCTGGAAGTAACTATTTTGATTTTGAAATGGCAGACTTTGAGAAATTATGAGAACCAGTTAGAGACAATGACTGGATTGAGAGTTTAAGGACTTTAATATAGAAGAGCCATGCACATCAATTCAAAAGAACAAACTCTACCTGGAATTTGCAGGCTAAGCAAAAAAGAAAAGGTTGCAAACAACATCCCAAGACTCTTTATGTAAAATTGCCTTCAAAATTGTAGTGGATATAAAAAGACAAATAGATCAAAAGAAAAAAAGGATTTTTTTTTTTTTCCCTAGAAAGAGTAGGAGTACCATAATAAGGCGAAGATAAAGCCTTTAACACAGTTCCCCAAAACATCTTCTCTCTAAATTGGAAAGATACAGATTTGATGGGTGGACTGTTGCATGGATGTGGAATTGGTGGGATGGTCACATGCAGAGGGTAGCGGTCAATGGCTCAATGTCCACATGGAGACTGGTGAGGGGTTATGTCCCTCAGGGGTCTGTATTGGGACAATTACTCTTTAATATCTTCATGAATGACATAGACAGTGGGATCGAGTACACCCTCAGCAGGTTTGCAGATGACTAAGCTAAGTGGTGCAGTTGACATGCCTGAGGGATGGGATGCCATCCAGAGGGACCTGGACAAGCTTGAGAAGCAGTTCCGTGTGAACCTCATGAGGTTCAAAAAGGCCATGTATGGGGTCCTGCCCCTGGGTCGAGGCAAACCCCAGTATCAATACAGGCTGGGGGATGAAAGGATTGAGAGCAGCCCTGCCAAGAAGGACTTGGGGGTACTGGTGGATGAAAAGCAGGACATGAGCGGCAATGTGTGCTCGCAGCCCAGAAGGCCAGCTGTATCCTGGGCTTCAACCAAAGCAGCATGGCCAGCAGATCAATGGAGGAGATTCTGCCCCTCTACTCCACTCTGGTAAGACCCCACCTGGAGTCCTACATCCAGCTCTGGAGCCCTCAGCACAGGAAAGACATGGACTTGTTGGAGCAGGTCCAGAGGAGGGCCACCAAAATGATCAGGGGGATGGAACACCTCTCCTGTGAGGACAGGCTGAGAGAGTTGGGGTTGTTCCGCCTGGAGAAGAGAAGGTTCCGGGGATACCTTATTGCAGCCTTCCAGTACTTAAAGGGGGCCTATATGAAAGATGGGGACAGACTTTTTAGCAGGGCCTGATATGATAGGACAAGGAATAATCGTTTTAAACTAAAAGAGGGCAGATTTAGACTAGACAGAAGGAAGAAATTTTTCTCAATGAGGGTGGTGAAACCCTGGCCCAGGTTGCCCAGAGAGGTGGTAGATGCCCCATCCCTGGCAACATCCAAGGTCAGGCTGGACGGGGCTCTGGGCAACCTGATCTGGTTGCAGATGTCCCTGCTCATTGCAGGGGGGTTGGACTAGATGAGATGGCGTTTAAAGGTCCCTTCCAACCCAAACGATTCTATCATTCTATGATTCTATGAAGGCCTTGCAAAAGATATTTAAATACATTAAACAGTGCATTTAACCAGAATTATAAAAAGAAAAGTAAATCTCATGATAGAAAGGCGGAGGTAGTAATGAAATGCAAGATTTTGTTAGTGTAGCTCTCGAACAATAGGCACGTTGTGCTTCAATTTTCAGTACAGCTGATGATTCAGAACACCAACCTCTGGGTCCCAGTCTTCCTGCGGACCAGCCATGCAGCAGAGTTATATGCTGCAGGGCCTCCTCTTGCCACATAATCTGGCATGTATAAAATATGATAGAGCTAAGAATTCCTGTGCAGAAAACTTACATTGAAAAATGAAATAATGTCATTATCTGCAAATCTGTTTTAAATTCCTGCATCATAGGAAGAATCTGCAGGAATGAAATAAAAATAAGAATTTAATCTGTTTTGTTTGCTGCAATCCTTACATTTTTTTTTTATATCTCTTTGAACTCATATTGATTTCACCATTTTACACTTACCATAGTAAATATCAACGGGAAGTGGATTTTAGATATATATATAGATATTTTAGAATTCCATTTTACCCTACTTTAGAAAAAAGCTTACAAATTAAATTAGTTGGATTTTAGCCCAGATAACTGAAAACAGGTCTGTTCAAGACAGATCAGTATTCTACACATTTATTCTTAAATGATTACTTTTACAGAGAATAATATTCTGCTGTAGATTTGTTGTTCTGTACAGAAGAAAACAAGTTTCCTCCTCTGTGGAGGACTTCTGCATGAAGTTTAGCAGGAGAATATAGTTTTGCTTAGCCTACTGAGAATACGTAAAAGATTCACATATGTTGTATTAGAAGAAAAATTAGGGGCTGTAGTCATTGTGTAATGCATTTAAAAACCACATCACAGAGACACCATCTGCACTTCACTAAAGGCTTGTTCCAGCCTGTGCTAGAGCCCAGATTTGTCCCCAGAACTACTAACATGAGGAAGCTTAACTCAGTTTTGCTTAGTCCCCTGTCTTTAATTTTGGTGAAAGGATGAACTGGTCTCTGCACATAGCTGCTTTTCTCGCTAATGTTATTGGGTAAGATTTTGTAGTCTGAACAAAAAATTGCTGCTAATTATGTATTGTTTCACACATATCAATAAAAAAAAATAATCTGCATTGTAGTCACTTGTCATTGCCAGCATTATCCCTGATTTGGAGATTCCCGTGCCGGATAGTTTAAAACCAGCTATGCCAACTCTAAATATAATTTCTAAGAACCTTACCAGTAACATCTTCTAGATTATTTGGAAACATTCAATAATATCTCTGATTTGTACTTCTTCACACCTTACCAGACCTTTTCACCTTGCTCAAGGTACATAATAGACATTAGATGATTAGAATTACCAGAGGACTTACACCTGATGCTCTTTGAAGTCTCTCTGTATTGAGAAGCAAGGTATATTAGCCCATGTGAGATTCATTCCCGGTGTACAAGTACGGAATTTAATACAAGAGCTGTCTGTATACAGACATACTTTTGGAGATAGTATCATGGAAGCTGGAAAAGAAGTTAGGGGTTCACTGTGTTTCACAAAGTACTTCTGTGTGTCCTAGAGATTCGACATTACATGTTTTTCCTACACTGTGGAAAAGTTCTTTCCTCTTTTCTCTTCCATGCTCTCCATTTCAAGCACTAAATATACATTTCAGACATTAGCTTCTAGAGCTCCAATCTCCATATGAACCAAGAAGGAAATGTTTCTCTCCTTCACACCAAGGGCTTGTTGTTATTCAGCTCAGATGAGAACAGAATTTTACCTCAAATATTTACGGCAAAACTGTGGACATGAAGACCTATTGAATTTAGTGAGAAGTTAGAATCTAAAATATTTTTTTAGAGCTTATTCTTCTTTGGTACCTTTTCTGGTAAGAATGGTACCACTTGCCACATAGCTGAAGATAAACCATGATTTTCCCTGTATGAATTTGCTTGGCAATTCGTCTTGATTAAAAAACGTTTAACACACTAGGCACTTAACAATTCTAGTATTCCATACTTCTGTTTTGCTAGGCATTCTGAAGAAAACTGTTTGATCCATCCTTGGATTGAACTAATGAAAACTAAGATATGCTTATATATATCATGTAAGTATGAATACACACATAGTACTTGAATACAAGTGTGTATATATATGTATTTTAGTCCTGGAAGATAATTTATTCATTTCTAAATCAGAAAAAAAAAAAGTTTCACCATATGGATGCTTGCAAGATTATGCTCATTCTGAAGATTTGTATTTTTGCAGATTTGCCATCCTTGTACCACCAGACCATTTTCTGCTTTGTAATTCTCAAATGCTTTGCAGCATTCTAATTAGAAAGACTTCTCACCTCTGCTCACACACAGCAATTTTTTTTTTTTCATTTAATAGTCTGGCTGAGGAAATTAATGTTTATTGGAGGGGATAAAGTCAAGAGTGGCAACAGTGACAGGCCTGTGACGATGACTATCTTAGAAACACATGCTTTGTTAAAAAATTCTTTTTTGCTATTTTAAAAAAAGGATAATCCCGTGGAACACAGTCAGAGACTTCACAAACTTGGTTCAGGCCTTTTTTCTGTTGAATTTTCTGATCTGACCTTGGTCAAGTCTCATAACTGTCCTGTGCTTCATTTCCGCATCTTCGAAAAGAAACCAACAGCTCTTCCTATTCCACAGAAGTTGCGTGAGGAAAAGTATGTGAGAGACTACGTAGTGGTTATGTATAATGTGAAAATCTGTCCAAGGAAGAGTGATACTCACTTATCTGTTTAATATAGATGTCCATTTTTCAATTGCTCACTTCTTGTTTTCTTCATAGTCACTGGAAATAAATATGTACTTCCAGGGCACATATCATCTCATCCTAGAGAGGACGTGGAAAATAAGTCAGCTGAACCATGTGCTGAATGCCTGTTTCTCTCCACTGACTCCAAAGGAAGTCTCAGGGGTAGATGTGCAAATGTCTGTAACTGCTGATATTTGGTCAGATTGCTCACACTAAAAGAATGATGAGTTCCTTAGAATAACCATGCAAATGAAGTGTGGGGCACTTAGTCAGCCAAAGATATACCATCTCCCTAATGTCAGTTCAGTGTTGAATACTAAAACAGTTAGCCTTACAAAAATCATATCCTGTAAAGCATACAGAAGATAGACATTTAAATGTGTTTCAGTATCTTGCTTACTTATAATGCTGAGGGAGGCAATGTGGCTTTGCATGCACACCTTCTTAAAAATTCAAATCCAACTGTTATCTGTAATCTTGAGAAAATCTATTTAATATGTGATTTTTTTAATCAGAAAAAAGCTGTGGATGACATTTTCATCCAGAAGCCCTACCCCTTTTATGCATACCCACTTTCAGAAGAATATTGATATCTCTGCAAATGTGTTTTTAAGAATATAAATATTTCTTCTATGAATACCCCTATTGAAGTCATGAGGTTACTTGTAGACTAAACCACTGCCTATCACAGAATCAGAGACAAATAGGCTGAAAGAGACCTCAGGAGGTCATCTACTCTATGCTTTTGCTCACAGGAAAAATCAACTGTACCTGTCAACTCTGATAGATGTTTACCTAACCTGCCCTTAGAGATTTCCAATGACTGAAACTCCAAAAGCTCTTCAGGCAATCTATTCTAGTGTGTCATGATCCATGTCATTAGAACATTTTACTTAATATCTATCTGAAAACCTCCTGGCTGTAATTCAAGCCCATTAATTCTTTTTCCAGCCTCTCTAGGCATAGAGAACTGATTATTTCTTTCTTCATTCCAGAAGCATTTTATGTATTTGCAGATCATAACAATGCCATCCCCTTTTTTCTGTTTTTCACAAAGCATTCCTATTAGTCCATCCTTTCTGAGGCCTTTTTTTTTTTTAAAAAGTACAGTTATTTTCATTGTTCTTTTCAGTTAGACCAAATGCTAATTCTATGTGGGAAAAAATAGATCTTTTCCAACAACCTTAAACTTTGGAGATTGCTTTGGCAAGACTGAATATACCCATTTTTGTTAGATAAACCTGATTTATATAGGACATACATGAGAAAACGAAAATTTTTAGCAAGTGTTAAAGAGAAAGGAGTGTGTGATCACAACATTGCAAGTGATGTCCATTGTCTGGCATGCAGACTAGATGACAAACACAGAAACACAGAAGTCTGATAATTTTTTCTTTTATCCTAGCATCTGAGTGATGTAACTATTCAAGGGGAAGAGTAGTTAGGTAGAATATAGTGAAAAAAAGTTGCAATATAGCCATTTATGTAGAAGCATTAGGAGTATATACCCTGCTTAAAAGTTCTAAAATGTCCAAAACTTAATAATCTGTTCTGGCAGCAGTAGATAAATGTTACACACTTTTAAGAAAGTTTTATACCACTCTGCACATACTTTGACAAAAACTAGAGTCACAGAAAGTCTTCATTACACAAATTCCAACTTTGGAACAACTAGAATATTTTGATCCCTTGAGATGCATTAATCATTGTTAGGTATCACCAATCCTATACAGACTTATCTTCTTGACAGCAGAATTGGACAAAAATTCATTTCCACTAATGTTTACAAAGTTTGTGTGCCTAAATTCTAGGAAGTTTGTAAAGCAATAATTTTTTTAATTTATCTTCTTTGATAGCTGCTTAGGCCAGCATACCTATATCTTAAATATAAGTTGGATATTCAAGACAATCACATAATATTTGCTGTTGAATTTTGTCTATAAATTAATTAAATCTTCATGTGGCCAAAGAAGAAATCATGAAGGTTTAAGTGCCATAGTTAAGTGATGAGGGCATTTCCTTAGGATTTAGGAGAGACAGATGAAACTTTCTGCTGCAATTAACAGTTCATTATTCATAAAAAAAATACCACAGATCCAGGAGAAAACAAAGAGAACATCCAGTAGATTAGTGACTGGAGTGGTCTTTCAGGATTTAAACAATATGGATTCAATTCTTTGCTTCAAACGTAGCAGAAGGGTAATTTTAAAATAGGTTTCTTATGTTCAAATACCATTGTGAGGCTGATTTGCAACAACTGAGTTTTATGCACCTTATACATGAAGTCCAGGTAGAGTTATCTACCAGAATATGAAATTCAGAACTGCCAGCATACTGTAGGTAGATAGCTGAGCTCACCAGTAAACACTGCTGAACACAGAATATGTTTTACACGTCCAGGATTTTGATGACTAGCATCAAAACCCACTTTCCTTCTTCCCCCAAAAAGGTTTGTATCATATACCTTAGGACAGGCAGAAATCACCTTTTCTCCTGTGGAAAGCTCTTCTGTACAAAAAACATCCATGATTTTGAGGCTGAAGAAATAACAAGGTCACCAAATCTCCGAGTTCAGTCTTCGCTGGGTAAAGAACTGGCTGGACG
>NW_010509922.1:0-529 GCF_000687285.1 Phaethon lepturus
AGTCTGTTTTGCCCATGACAGTAACTGGTGATGCCCCTGCCCTTATCTCGGCCCATGAGCCTTTCATTATGTTTTCTCTCCCCGGCCCAGCTGAGGCGGGCAGCGGTAGAGCGGCTTCGGGGGGGACCCCGGCCTCCTTGGTGGGTACCTAGCATCCAGCCAGTGTTAACCCACCACAGATCCTCATAGAGAAACTGTTGCGGTATGGGCTGGATAAGCAGACAGTGAGGTGGACTGAAAACAAGCTGAACGGCCCTGTCCAGAGAGTGGTGATCAGTAGCACAGAGTCTAGTTGGAGGCCGGTAACTAGCAGTGTACCACAGGGGTCAATTCTGGGTCCAGTCCTGTACAACATCTTCATTAGTGATCTGGATGATGGGGCATAGTGTACCCTCAGCAAGTTTGCTGGTGACACAAAACTAGGAGTGGCTGATATACCAGAGGGTTAGGCTGCCATCCAGAGGGACCTGGACAGGCTGGAGAAATGGACAGAGAAGAATCTCATGCAGTTCAACAAGGGGAAGTGGAA
>NW_010509922.1:730-972 GCF_000687285.1 Phaethon lepturus
AGCACAGGGGAGGCCACACCTGGAGTCCTGTGTCCAGTTCTGGGCTCCCCAGTACAAGAGAGACATGGACTTACTGAAGAGAGTCTAATGAAGGACTATGAAGATGATTAAGAGACTGGAGCATCAGAAACAGGAACAGCCACCAGAAAAAAAAACAAGATCAAGGAGGTCCTGTATCTTTCCCCTGCCAGGCTGAAGGCAGTAGCTTAAAGGGAAGGAGTGAATGGAGGCAAGTCCATGGT
>NW_010509922.1:1592-2260 GCF_000687285.1 Phaethon lepturus
GTCGTTGCTCACAAGCTAGACTTGAAGGGGGAGGGGGCTAATATCAGGCTTGCCCATGACAAGCTAGGGGGATGACATGTCAGGGTTAGAGGAATGGGGTGCTAGTGAGGCCCCTCAGCGTGTTGCACCAGCAAAAGACCTCAAAGGAACTAAGGGGTGTTCCTCTAAGAGGGTGACATGGCCGACAGCCCAGATGAAGTGTCTCTACACCAATGCACGCAGCATGGGCAACAAACAGGAGGAGCTGGAAGGCACCGCACTGCTAGAAAGCCACACCCTACAACAAACAGGAGGAACTGGAAGCCACCGTGCTGCTAGAAAGCTGTGACCTGGTTGCCATTACTGAAACTTGGTGGGACGAATCCCACGACTGGAGTGCAGCTATGGATGGCTACAGGCTGTTCATAAGGGACAGGTGAGGAAGGAAGGACGGAGACATTGCCCTCTACGTCAAGAAATGGATAAAGTGGGAAGAGCTGTCTCTGAAGAATAGCCACAAGCAGGTTGAAAGCTTATGTTTAAGAATCAGGGACCGAGGAAACAAGGGGGACCTCATGGTTGGTGTCTACTACAGGTCCCCCGATCAAGGGCAATCTATTGATGAAGGCTTCTTACTCCAGCTACAGGAGGCATCACGCTCGCAGGCTCTCGTCCTGCTGGGGGACTTC
>NW_010509923.1:0-10288 GCF_000687285.1 Phaethon lepturus
GCTGAATAAGAGACTTTTGCTTCCTTTTGCTTTTATTTTCTATTTGTTTACAAAATCTCTTCTTGCTGTATCTTACTGTATAGCTAGCCTTTCTGATTATTTTCATGTCTTCATTTTTCCATCTTTCCTTCATACTTAACCTTTGGGAACAGTACTTATGTCAGTTTGCAATTTTCCCCCATTTTTTCCCCCCTTAACATTGATGCATTTCTGATTAGAATGGTCGTTTATTGAATTAATCATCTTTCCTTTGAATTAGAGTAGTCTGATTGCTGTTCTTTTAATACCGTCACTTTCAGGATCTGCCAGTTCTCCTGTAGAACAACTTAATAGATATAAAATTTACTTTTGAATATATAAAACATACTTATAGATTTCTTCCCCACCCACCTCTTCAAATTATGGTCTGCTTTTGTGAAAGTTGCTGTCCTTACTCTGCTGCCATGTTCTGCCGTTTGCCCTAGAATAATAAAGAATATAGTTGCACAACTGCTTCCATACAAATTATTTTCACCTGTTTTATTTTGGAAACGAAACGAGTTATCAGTGAGCTATTATTCTACATTTGATCATGAGTACCATAAAGAACTAAGATTTTAAATTTGGAAGATGAACTGTACCCCAGTACATTTTAAGAATTTGTATTGCTTGATACTGGGTTAACTGAAGTCTTTGTTTTTAGTAACTGCAGTCCTTTGCATGCTTCTGTTTCTCAGCATAAAAGGCTTCACTTCTCTTTAAGGTTTTGCTTTTCCAGTGTCTCTACTGTAATTTTCCTCTCTAGTATTCTTTCTACTCTCTTTATTTTTTCTCTATTTCGTAAGATAAATAATATTTACTTTCTGGTGGATTTCTGCCAAATCTCTTAAATCGCTCTTCACTAAATCCAGGATAGTTGTATTTGGTTTATGTGGCAGGGTTTTGGTAGTGAGAGGCTGCAGGGATGGCTTCTGTGAGAAGGTATCAGGAGCTGCCCCATGTCCAACAGATTCACTTTCATGTGGCTCGAATGCACCCACCACTGGCAAAGCTGAGCCAATCGTCTCAGGTGGCACCTCGATGATAACATATTTAAGAAAGGGCAAAAAATGTTGTGCAGCAGCTGTGAAAGAGGCGTGATAAAATGTGAGATAAAAAACTATTCAGACACCAAGTTGAGAGAAGAAGGAGGGGGAAGAGGTGCTCCAGGCACCAGAGCAGAGATTCCTCTGCAGCTAGTGGTGAAGATGATGGTGATATAGTTTGTCCTCCTGCAGCCCATGGCGGACCATGGTGGATGTCTGTTGGGATCACCCTGCATGGCTCGACCTTAAGGAGAAGGAGCTGTGGCATTGAGAAGCTGGTAAACAGCTGGATATCTGCACGGCTCGGCCTTGAGGAGAAGGAGCTGTGGGAAACAACTAAGAAGAAGCGAGGAAAACAGGAACACCTGCAAGCAGCAATCCTGACTGTGTGAGGGGCGCGTGGACAGCGCGTGATATTTTGTATATAGCCAATTGCAATAGTGTGTGTAACAAGTTGTAACCAATCATGAGTGTGTGTGCAGTGACTAAGCGAAAATTATGATATATATTGGAGTCAGACAAGACAATAAACGGCTTTGGAATATAACTCTCATAGAGTTGTGAAGTCCATCCTTCTCCCGCAGATATCCACACTCTAGACTGTGGAGGACCTTACAAAAGAGCAGGTAGATGTGACCTGAAGGCAGCTGCAGCCCATGGAGAGCCCACACAAGAGCAGGCTCCTGGCAGCAACTGTGGCCTGTAGAGAGGGACCCAAGCTGTAACAGTTCTTGAGCTGCAGCCTGTGAGAAGGACCCATGTTGGAGAAGATAGTGAAGGACTGTATCCTGTGGGAGAGACCCCACATTGGAGCAGGGGAAGTGTTACAGACTGGCTGCAACCCCAATTCCCCATCCCCCCTGTCCCACTTAGGGGGAATGAGACAGAAGAGTTGGGAGTGGAGTTGAGCCTGGGAAGGGAGGGGTGGGGGGAATGTGCTTTTACTTTTGTTTTTTTTTTCTTAGTATACAACTCTTATTAATTGGCAATAAATTAAATTAATTACCCCAAGTTGCATCTGTTTTGCCCATGACAGTAATTGTAGTTGGTGAGAGATCATCCTGCCCTTATCTCAGCCCATGATCTTTTAATCACATTTTCTCCTCCTCATCCTGCTGAGGAGGGGAGTGAGAGAGCATCTCAGTGGGCACCTGGCAGCCAGACAAGGTTAACCCTCCGCAATGGAACAAGACTGTAGGGTTTTTTAGTTTTGGGGTTGTTTTTTGTTTGTTTTTTTTTTTTGTTGAAACTCCATGTTTTGCCAGTGGTGTTGCTTCATGGAATATCACCTATGAAAAGAAACCAAATTTTTAACTTTGGTTTTCATATCAACGATTTATGTAGTTACACATTAATCTTGCAGTATTTGTAAGTCACTACCAAAGCTTGTATGCTCAAGCTGAAGGACTGATAATACCAACTGTATACTCATCTCTTTGACTTACAGTAGTAGAGGACTGTCATCATGTCAGTCTTCTCTGAGGAAGATACATGACAGTCCAGAGTAATTAGTAAAGTAGCTTATACTGAAGATTAAATAAGGTATGGCCAAAAGGCAACATTAGTATTGGCAATATATCTTTAAGGTCTTTGACTTGGTTCCAGTTAGGCTTCATACTTCCTGGACTGGTTGTCAGATAGGATTCAATCCCTTAGAAGGGGACCTTTAACTATCTCATTCTTCATTTTTTGGTGTTGGAATAACTGCAAAAATCCTCTCAGTATTGAGACATACAGTCTCTCTCATTTGTTTGTTCTGGTCATTATTTTTCTTTTGGTCTCAGCACCACACAACAGTCCTTAACCTTGAAGGACAGGGGACATGGATGAGGCTACCGAACACTTCTCTTATGTAGGAGGTAGCTGTCACCTCTTTTCCTTCCTGTAGAACAGGTGTTTCCTCCCACAAGGTTAGTAATATCCTCTTGAAGCTGCTATTTTTTTCCATGCTGGATATCCCTACTTGATACAACCCTCACAATTCTAGACATTGGAACCACCACAGCCTGAATATGTATACCGTCTTCCTCAAGTATTCCAGCTCAAAGTACATTTCATACTGTGTGCCTATCGTATGTATGTGTGTGTGTTTTGGGTTTTTGTTTTGTATTTTTTTTGTTGGTTGGTTTATTATGGGTTGGGGGGCTCTATTATGGGTTGGGGGGGCAGCAAGGGTTGGTTTTTTTATCCTACTGTCAACACAAACTGGCTTTCTTTCAGGTTGATTCCCCAGACCTCTGCATGAGCTAGGTCCCCATGTTCAGTGGTAGGAGCAAGACCTCACAGTGGTGCTGGATGTGCTTCCGTTGTAGACTACTTACACAATAAAACCCACCTTGCATTTGCATTTGGTCTGCTGGCAAACATACCTAGCTGTGAAAAATAGTGGCTAGAGGTGGTTTGGGTATATACCTGAAGAAAGCTATGAAGTTCAGTAATCCTCTAAAGGTCAGCCACTGATTTTTGAGGAAAAAATTTCTTTAAACTTCTTTAAAAAAATAATCACAATATTTTCATAATTTAAATGGGGAGGCAGGATTGTTGTTATTAGAGATTAGAGTAGAATTTTTGTGAGGTTTTGTTGGTTTTTTCCTCTCAAATTTCATGGTTTCTATGCTGTTGGCAAAAAAATCTGTATTACTTATGTTAGGCTATGATGCCCATGTTTTTGCTCATATTGGTGTATGATTTGAAAAATTCCCATAGTTTTCAGCTGCAAAGACTGAGTCAGTGTTTAAATCCAACAGCTGGTGCTGTATGTCAGCGCTTGAAGTCAATAACACTCTTAGTGACGTACTTGTCTATCCCAATAAACTTGTTCATTTGAAACTGTCATTGCAAGATGCCATGATTTATTACAGCTTGAGTGTCACTTGAACAGTATAACTAGAGCTATACAACAGAATAGTTAGACAGAAACTGTGGCCTCTCTTTTTTAACTTATTCTTTGTTACATTATTTTAATGGTAGGTCAGAAAATTACTTGTTTTAGTAATATTTCATTGCAACCTATAGTTAGTATTCTAATTTCTCAGATTTTTTTTTCAATTTCTATAGGAGCTTCAGTGAATGAAAGAGGGTAGCTCTGAAACTTTAAGAATGTAACAAATATTTTTATATTCTCTTTTTAATACTGAAGTTACTGGAGATGGAAATCGGCTAGATATTTTCTTAGCCCACATGTTCCAGGACATACAATCAGTTCAGGATGACATTTTATATCGACTTTGTTTTTCAGAATAAAACATTGAGGGAATTCTCCATTTAAAAAAAAAAACTAAGGACATGGACAGTACAAAGTAATCAGTCTAAACAAGTCTAATTTCATTATTCAATGGTTTGTCCCTATCCATCTGTTCTTCTGAGGTACGATTCAGGGGAACTGCAAAAATTCTCCAGTGAAATAAGGATGTAGCAGAGTGGAAAAATGGAAAAGCAAATGGAAATTACAGAGGAGGTGCTAAGAAATGGTTTAGAAATAGAATAGAAAAGATCAGTGAGGAAAGGACAAAATGGTTAACAGAACTAATCATAGCTGGTGGGAGGGAGTAGTGAATTTTCAAACGAAGTTTGATTAAAACAAAATAACACAGACAAAAAGCTCCTTAACTACTAGCTGAAATATAAAGCTATAGGAAAACTGAATGAGAGTATTTTCCTAAAAAATGAATATAGCAAGAAAGAAGTAGAAGAAAGACTATCACCACTTATGTGTGTAAATGATTTCATAAGTTTAAAAACACAATCTGAAATTTATTTGGACATAACAATTGGTTTAACAAAAGGACATGAACAAAAAATTATTTTGAATAAGCAATTTTAATAGGTAATTTTATGACAGTAGTAGACCAAATGGCCCAGTTCTTATTAAAGTTTTCTAGTAATTAAAAATACTGTTCTTCATTATTGCTATTTTTTCAAATATTTTAATTCCTTAACTATTTTGGAAATTAATTAGCTTTTGTCGTGCTGCTTTTCTTTTCATCTCAGGTTATACTTCAATTTATCTTTTGATAATGCTTACAGACTTCTTGGCATGCTGTTGTATAAATTAAAAAGTCTCATTATTTTTGTGTGACCTGATGCACTGCTTGCCAAAAACCAGTCATAATAACTCAACAATCTAACTTGCTGAAAACTGTGCTCTTTGGTCAGCAGTGCAAGAGAATCTGAGAAAACTAATAAACTCAGAAATATACATAAAACTGAAAAAAAAAGGAACAGAAGGGAAAGTGTTTAGAAAGAAGATATGCATTTTTCAAGGTAGTCTTAAGAATTGAAAAAAGGTGCAAAAAGAAAATGTTTAATAAAATGATACTCTGTTGAGGAATGGGGACAAGACTGAGGAATATGGATAATCCAGTAGAAATTTGATAATCCAGTTGAAATCAAAGAAAAAAGACTGAAGAAGAAAGGCATTATCTGCATGGAATAAAAACATACTGATCCAAGTTGTGAAGGCTTTCTTCATTGCAAGCGAGACATCGTGGCCGAGGTGACTCTGAGCCTCTCTTACAATGCCTGCAGTAATGGAAGTAGAGGGAGAGCAGTCAGGAGAGGATGAGGTGCTTGACTCAGACCCCCACCAGCGCACCGTGCAGAGACCCCTCTGAGCCTCAGAACCTGACACAGCCGAGGGCCGGTGAAGGGCACAGGTGAAGGCTGCTGCAGCCCTGCCTGACAATTCCTGGAGCACGCGTGTCACACCAGGCTAATAGAAAACTTACAGTCCTCAGCCCAATAAAAATCCCATGCCCGTATTGGTTTGTACTTATGTCAGATGCGAGCAATCATTTTACGCCTCTGAGCTGACCTGGAGATTGAAATGTAAATCTTTTTCATTGACTTGGACTACAAGATTACTGTGTCTGTGCACTAGACACATGTCTTTACAGCTATGAATCATAGAAAGAAATACTGTGTCACTAACTATCTTTTTTAAAATCCAGGATGTATTCATCTTTCTGTAAATGTAAAGAATTTGACTTCTTTCAAGGTTTGTTGTGTAAAGCAATTTGAAATTGCCTAATTCCTCAAAACCTCTGTGGTTTCCAAAGTGGTTAGCTACCTCTGAAATTTTTCCTTAAGTATTAAAACAGTAAAAGTGATGTTAAAAATCTCTTTTCATATCTCTACAGAATAAAAATGCCATAACTCAGTTACATATATTCTTGATGTGTCATCTTTCTTTCAGATGTGAAAGAGCGAAAGTTAAAAGAAAATATCATTGTTCATAATGATGGAATTAAAATCAAAGCAAACGTACTTAACTAAGCTAGTGTATTACCAGGTAAGACATAAATGTAGGAAGAAAGATGAATAAAGAGCTATAAATGAAAATATCAAAAGCCAGCAGAATAGTGAAGTTTTTTCTTCAAATACTTTGATTGAGCTGGTCGTTGAACACTGATTTCTATTAACTGTTTTCAGTTTGTTGCTGTACACCAAATCAGAGGCAAAATATAAGATAAAAGAACGTTTCTGTTAAATGACAGTCATTTTGATCTGTTCTATTTAAGCAGAGTGCAATTAAGGTCGGTTACACAAAGAGGTTGCTAGAATAAAGAAACAATGTGGTATTTTATCACAGGTCTAAGTGGTGCATCGTAGATGTGATACCCATCTACCCCTTGACAATGATGAGCAGTGAAAAAGAAACAGTCAGATCATTTTTTCCTACATGAGCCCTAGGAACAAGGAGTATGAAGGTCATACTTCACTGCCCCTGCAAAAATTGCACAGAACTCCTCCATAGGCTAACATACACTGTAAAGCGACAAGCCACACTCCCTGGAGTTTCAGTATATGAGCTTGGTGTGCAGCAGAGCTGAAGATGGAACAAAGCATCTTCTGCTTCTCCTTGTACATCTGTAAGACCTTGCCTTCAATATCCAGTACCCACTTCAGCAACAGGCATGAGCACCGACTTGGGTGAACCCACAGGTAATTTGGCAGCAGTGCTTCACTCCAAGACAAGCCTTGTGTACAAATACTTGCACATGCATGCATGAAAGGAGACGAGCCTCCTGTCCCTCCTTGCGTGACCATTTCCCAAGCTTGTGCCTCAGCCCTTCCCACCTCTATAGACACCTAGCCTTCCACAAATCCTAATTTGCAGCATACCCTAACACTGATCCCAAGTGCTTTGCTGAAATGGAGACTCTGGTAACCTAAGTGTCATAGAATATAACGTCTGACAGGTCATTCACAGCATTTTATACTGTTTTATTTGTATTTTACTGATAGGATTTTTTTTCTATGCTTCACTCTTATTTTTATATGGTAAACTAATCCAAAAAGCTGAGGTTTTGTTTTGATTAATTCCATAACAGATGTGAGGAGGAGGAGAAAATATATGTTCATAAGAATTTTCAGACAAAAAAAACCTCTTCCTCTGTCAAAGAATAAATATGTAAATGGACAAAATGTTCCTTATGAAAGACAGTGCACAAAGGAGATCTGCAGCCAAATAAACTAATGACATATGCCCAAGAATTATATATAACTCAAATTAATTTTATTTCAATATATGAGCAAAGACCTTAGTTATGTGACTTACTCTGTTATTTTCATTTTTTCTCTCCACTAAGCTGCAGAGATTTTTAAGTGCACAGCTCAGTGAGATATGACAAAGAATGGTACATCAAGTTATTCTCCTATAATTACATGAAAAATGTAACCTAAAGTATGAGTGGAGGAAGGAGCTGTGATACATTAAAAAATAAATCAAATGTGCAGTGAAGTTGTCTCTCCAGTAATACAATCATGAAGTGTTAAAACTAAGCTATTCACAAATGAGCACTAGCAGTTTCCATGACCCTAAAAAAAGTTTGTTGTTTTGTCTTGATTCTAGCTTATTACAGATATATTAATATAATTAATAAATCAAACCTAACTGATCAGACACTAGGTTCTTCAACCCATCTGGGATGTAACCATCCTCCATTCAAGATGTTATTTTTCTTATCTTGAAAATAAGATGTTATTTTCCTGAAATTGTACTTGGAGATCTCCCACACGTAGTTTAAATGCTAAATTTTGCATGTTTCCAGCTTTAAAAATTTGTTAGTCAAGGATGTAAATTAACCAGGATTAAGATTAATAACTCTTGGAGGAAAAATAAACCAACAAAAAACAGTACTCCTTGCTTTGATTCTTGGTCCTAAACTCTTATCACAGTGGTCTTTACTTAATGTTTTGTTTTTTGTTTCTTTTATGTGAGTTTTTTATGAAAGTACTTTTTTAAGAGCTTGTGCTCTTTTAATAAGCACCTACTTTTCAGGATATTTCCATTTTCATTAATATGAATAACTCAAATGTTTCAATTTGAGACTATTATTGAGCAGTCTTAAAATGTCCTTAACACTAGGTTGCTTTCCCTTACTGCATATTATTGAAAGATCCCCTTAGTCATAGGTAGGTAGAATAACAGGCAAAGAAAACCAGGGTACAGAGAAAAGATTAAAAAAATATTGCAAGTTCCAAGCTGTTCTTTGAGGAACTGAGATTACTTTTCATTCCCGTGGTGAACTGTAAATATTAATTTAAATGGGTATTTTAAATAAACTCAGACTGCTGGAAAGTGTCCAGCAACTTCAGTGGGTTTTATACCAAGCTCTATGTAGAGGATACTATGTATGCCTATGTTAGGTCCCTTGTGTACATAACTTTTCACTTCCCAGGCATTTCATCCTTGTGGGAGAAATGAGCTGTCAGAATAATCAGAAATCCAGAACAATTTGCTTGGGAAACTTTGATAAGTATCACCAGTCTACACTGCTGCTGCAGTTTGTTGGGTCTATTTTAAGGAGACAGGAATGGAAACCAGAGAGAATCATGGCTCCGGTCCTCTGCTTTTCTAGAAGACCTGAAGGAATTTAAAGCATGAGCTCAGAAAAGTCCCTTCCGCTGTCATCTGTGTGCTACAGAAAAACACTTGGTATCCTAGAATAAACTTAAGGTGTATGATTGAAGATTTAAAAAAAACAATCACACAACAAAAACCCAACAACTTCAGTGTGCCACTCGCTTGAGCAGGAAGGATCAAGGAAGAGCCATTCTTTGCTAGGACCCAAAAGGAAACCTAAATTCCTCTGCGTTAGCTAATAAATGTACACTTTGCAGAATGGGGTCCAAGTAAGACAAGGAACCAAAACAAAGCAGCAGAACAAAAGAGCAGTTGCATCCATCCTCAATGGAAGGAAAATTCCCTCCTGGCCCTGCCCTACTGGCAAATTCATTTATCTCCGGAAGGTGAGCAAAGTCCACTAAGCGAATAAATGAAAGACTTCTGTGGCACTACTGCACAAAAGCATTTGATTTCTAGCTGCTGTAACATGTAACGTTTCAGAGAAAGGTAAAAGAATATCCCTTTGCAGTAAAACAATAAAAAAGCTCAGAGGGAAATTTTACAGTGCTTTGCTATCTAAAATTTAACCACAAGTGAAGGAAAGGAAAAGATATAGAGAAGGGTGAAACTATTTGGATATGTTTACTGAATCTCCACACACTGGTCTCATTTATTTCAAGCTTCTGTATTCTTCCTGCTTTTGAAAAGGATGTTTTCAAAGCAACAAAATTATAGATAGAATTACTTCTCTATCAGTGCTAAAAATGAAAAATTACCCTAGTGAATCCAGTCTAATTTTTTCAGTGCCAGGTTTTTCTCTGTCATATACAGTGTATCACATTTTTTCTCTACAGCAACTGAATAGCTTTTCTGTGAGTTGCTTGAAAAAAATTACTCTGTTGGTTAATAACTGTTTGTTGGGTTTTCCTTTTATAGGTTTTGAGTTTGTGGTTTTTTCCTCCCATTATTCCTGGTAATTCTTGTATGTTTCTGTATGACTTCCTTCCTTTTCAGTGTTTTAATCTTAGACTGCTTGCTGAGTGTTTCCTTGGACATCATTTAACCAGGTATATGTGCTTAGTTCTCTTGATCTTTCTCCATAAGTCAGCCCCTCCAAACTCCTAATAATATTTTGTATTGTTCTGTCTTTCATGTCTCTATAACTATTAGATATTTAAAACTTCTGAACTAAACATAGATGTGGTCACTAGTCATTTACTAGTTCATCCGTCTCCCAATGAACACAAGATTCGTGTTTAGCTAATTGGACTTAGCTTAACTTTATAGAGTTTGTTCTTACCTTTCTTCTTTGTGCAACAAAACTCCAGTGATACTAGCTTTAGAAAGGGTTATATATATAATAATAATATATAAT
>NW_010509924.1:0-23758 GCF_000687285.1 Phaethon lepturus
CGCAGCCGCAGAGCTGCGCGGGTGGCTTAGCGCGTTCTCCGTGACGCAGCCATCCCGAGCCGCCGAGCGGGAGGACGACATCCGTCTGTAGCGCGTACGTACCGCTCCCCTGCTGAAAGCGCACAGGAGCGCCCGTGTTGTCTCCGATCTGCTCCCGCGTTGCTAAGACGCTTTTCAAGGAATGCCATTTGTTACTGTTGTTTGTTTATTTATCATGTGGTTTTGACAAGAATCTGGAGATGCAAACTCATCTGGCAAGAGGACTGTGTGAGCAGCCAAAGTAAAAACAGAGCGTGCAGGCAGAAAATGCACAAAGTGATTAAATGACTGGGGTACGGTGCCAAAATAAGTCAGGGTCTGGGACAGAATTAAGGTTTTCCAACAGCCATCACTTCTATTTGCCACCTCACCACTCCACCGCTTGCCAATTTCAGAAGGTTTGGACTTCTCTGTGCTTTCTTACGTGAAACTACAGCGGAGTAAAACAAAGACAGCTGAATAAATGTGTCTGTGAACAAAAAGAAGCTTGTTAGGGCTGGCCGCTACTTTGGTACAATACCTATTGCAATTGCTGCCCAGGGAGAATGTGTTTGCGGAGTGTGGTAGCAACAGATTCTGCAAGACGAAGCACCGCACGTTTGACCACTACGGCTGGCAGTTTTTCTGTCCAGTAAGCACTGGCAGAGAACACAGGGTGCTTCTCCAACAGCCGGACTTGAGACGTTTTGCTCCTCCTCCAAGGGAGTTCTGTGTTTCTCCATGAGCTGCTGTTCCTGTTAAAATTTTCTTCCGTTAGGACACAGCCTGTACTCAGTAAAAGCAAAACACAGCGCAAGTCCCGTCTGAAAGACAGGCTCTCTGTTTCAATTCACGCTATGACCCACTGAGAGCATCCTAGCAGTGCCAGGGAGGTATGAAAAGATTTATGTGTTTCAGGTACATTCTGAGGTCCATTCACACGTGCAGCAGAACATAAAGCAACCTCAGGGCAAATGAGAATTAGGGCCATTACCTCTGCCCGCGGCAGTGCCTTTGTGACTCATTTTTCATCTCTTGCTTCTTTGTGGAGAGCCTTCAAGTGCCTCAGTGATTCTGGAAAAAAATGGGGGATGCCCTGCCAAGAGAAGAGGGCTGTGTAGCCATGTCTCCGTGAACAAAGAGCAGTGGTTAAGACCAAGTCATTCTTCCTTTGCCCACATACTTTGGTTTGGCTGATGTAATTTCTTCACAAAGGCAACTGGCAACTGAAGAGTTCTCTGTTGGTGGAACTGGGCTGGAGCTGATCACTAAGATGCATCTTTATTATATTTATAAGGAAAACTAAGAAGTGAGTGAAGCAGAGATAGGTGGGGGAGAAACAGAGGATCCACAAGTTGCCTCCTCCTCTGGCAATTTACACCGACAGGCACAGTAGCTGCTTCAGACCTTAGAGCTTGGTCTCTCACTGGCTTTGCACAGGAGCTGCAAAGGCAGAAAACAGAGAAGGGAGGATACCCCACAACAGCAGCAGGATGGAGGTCAGTCGGTCCTAAGCAGGAGCCAAGTGCCATTCTGTGAGCTGAGCTTGCCCTGGGCTCGGACACATGCTCCCAACACACCAGGCTCTCATTCATCCACCCATTCCCCCTGCGACTGGGCCATGCTGTAGGTGTGTCGGGGATCCCTTTCCGAAGAGCTGCTTGTTTAAAATCTGTGGTGGAGCTTGCTGCTTGTAAGCAGACAAGTATTTTTGAGCAGTCTGCCATCGTAGTTTAGGTTCTCCAGCTTGTGGAACATCAACTGAAGATTCAGTCTCAGTGAGGGCCCCAAAAAATTGAGCTGATCTCCTTTCTTATGACCTAGCTGTTTTTCTGTGATGTTGTTAATAGAATTTCAGGGGCTGATTAGACTTCAGTTGGTATATTCCAACTAGGACAATGTTTTCTAAACTGCCTATATATATTAAAAATGAAAAGATCATTGCATGGTTTTTTAGCCTCTTCTGATTTTTCTTGTCTGTTCCTTTACCCCATCAAATTTCTATTTCTGCCACTGTTCTTCTGCCTCTTTCCATCATTTTGACACTGCTAGCTACAGAAAAGAATGGAGCAGGATGCTTATCTCCCAACTAACGGCATCACAGAGCTCTTCTAGTCAATTCTACTCTTTTACAAATGCACTTCACGGAAAACAATACAGGAAAAAGAAATGTGCAGGTGCATGTTTTCTGATTCCACATCAGAAAAAAAAAGCACATTTGCATGGTATATGATTGCTGACGAATACCTTCAGAGGAGAATACACCTGAACACGAAAATTAATGATGTGGGAAAGCATCAGTATAATTCCTTCCAGTTTCCTATGGAACCCCTCTATATCATACTGTCCGCTTCTCTACATTAATGCAGTTAATAATCCTGATCTCACATTTATCTTTTGTAGAAGAGAGCAGAGATCTCAAGGCCATACCTGCACAGAGGCGCAGCTGATTCATTAGCAGGGTTTAGCCAGAGTACCTCCCCCTGAAAGCTTTGCCTGCAGCGCTACAACAGGAATTACTCTGTCCTCTGACAGTAGGTGATTTTCTCGGAGTTCTTCTCATTGGAGCTCCTGTGCCCGGCATGGAAAAATGAAATATTCACCTTACAAAGGGGCTGAGGCCTCGCTCTGTTGTTTCGTAATGTGGATCAGGGAAAGCTGAATGCCATTACCCACACCAGTAAATGCTTTATTTAGTTTAATGCTAAGTGGAACAGTGTAGCTGTCAGAGTTAAAACAGCGTTTGTTGTGGTCTAGATATTTTAGATATGTCACATGAAAGGGGGCTGTCCTGCCAGGGAAGATGACAAATGCTCCGTGATTTGCTACTATGTGGTATATGGCTAGCAGTTGCCTAGAGGTGGACTCGGATCCCTTTAGAATGAGGAATGAATTTAACCCGGGTCTCCTACATCCAAATTTTCTAGCTGTAGAGCTGTTTTCCAAAAGTGGAGGGCTGCCTCACATCCCCTCTCATTTTGTACAGAGCCCAGCTGACCAGGCGAGATCAGCAAGGCAGCACCTGGTTTGCAGACTACAGCTGCTCAGGGCATCATCAGTGGATTTTTGGGACATTTGCTGATGAGAAACTGAGCATCTCTGGGCTTCAGGTGTCTTCAGGGTGAGTTGGCAACATAAACAGGGTGTGTGGAGCTTCAGTTATGGCTGTAGGTGCTCCTTAGGCAATTCGTCAGACCCTTGTGTAGATTAAACAGCGCCTAGACCTAGAGAGGCTTGCCCGTTGGTGACACCAGCAAGGTTTAGGACATGTAACTACCTTTGCACATTCGGGCCGTAGCCCCAAGGGTGGGTTATGTCTTGCCAAGGTTGTGGGCAGTCATCACATCAGGGCAGGTTGACCCTGCGTGCCTCACGGCTCACACCCTCTGCCCTTGGGGCCTCTCTGGTCAGGGAGACTCGAAACTAGGAATCAAACACTGAAGCTGTGCAGTGCTATCACTTAAGTTTCAGACTTTCAAAGTTACGGTCATTGTAATTCAGTTGTATTTAATTAAGTGCCCGCATCCATGCTCCCAGTCAGCCAAAACCAGCCGAGGTGGTGGATGCTGGTGGTGAATAACATAACTCCGGGCACAGTGGGGATTTTAACCTCCTATTGATCCCGCAGATGAAGGCCTCCGGCTTGGCTGTACAACGCATAACATGCCACAACAATGACGGCTTTCTTCTCCTGGTAATGATGTGCAATACTTCTAGCTATTTAAATTCATAACTGTATTTTCAGCTTTGTCGGATGCATCCTATGCTTCAAGGACACATCCTCACATTTTACATTTTTCAGGGAAGCTGCTCATCAGGCGTGTTGGTCCCAGCTCAGGCAATCCGTGACAGAGAAAAGTGATTCACCAAGCTAACCAGGATTGCAGAAAAGAAAGTGAAGGCGACGCCCTGACCCAAAAGGCTGCTCGTGGGTGGGAAGAGGGATTAGGCGAGAGCTCGCTGTTTGCACAACCCAATGCTGCATGCACTTTGTGGCACATGGGGAGGAACAGGTGAGCTGGGTAGCCATATCTTTATCTATGTCAAAATAGACTTCAAACAAATCCCACACTTGTGAAAGTTGGCTCGACTTCCACTGATCTTAATAACAGCTACACAGATCATCAAAAGAGCAGAATTTGGCCCCATGAAAGGCAAGAAATAACCCGTTTATTGGTCTCATTGTGAGGTATTAGCAGTTTAAAATTACAGTCATTGTGCGGCACAAAGAACATTCTGAACAATCCATTCCCTTATGGATGTGATTTAAAATTAATTCATTCTTCTGCCTCACTCCATTATTGCCAGCAAACCAGTGATGTGGAATTACTTACTTCTAAGCCATATGGTCTTCTGAGGACAGATACCTCCTTAGCTTACTCTAATTAATACATTTCGTGTATCAGAAGTTCACTCTGATTTTTAATTTTATGTTACCTAAACTGAACAAAAGGAAAAGTCGATTTTGCAATTAGAGGGTAGGGATGCTTTATGTTGTTTTTCTCATTTCCTATTTACTTTAAAATCAAAGGAGCTTGCATCCCGACATGTCAGTGCTTCCTAGAAAAGCATTAGAGTATGTTGGAGAAGAGATCAAATGGTGTTAAAACCCTATTTTTAATTTTCATGCTTCTACCTAAAAATGTAATTCTTTAAAAGGATTTCTTGTGGCCGAGTCAATTCTGCACATGGCTGTGTGAAGAGCAAGGATTCAGACCTTGCTGACTCATTTAGCAGAGACTTCTTGATTTTCTTAACAGCTCAGGTTTTTGTTTTGTTTCTTTCCCTGCTGTTTTGCTTCCTGCTGTCAAGAATACAGAACATGTAGTCCACTATGCTTCATCTAACCTATACCCAGCTGAATAAAATAGAGGCAGACATAGTAAGAGGGGCAAAATTCTACCTTAGCAAGTTCATTCGTAACATTTTCAAAGACCAAATTCAGTGTCCTGAGTTGAGGAACATTTTAAAATTATTTCCTGCGAAGTTTTTTTTTTTACTGTGAAAAATAATACATTTAAGTGATACTTGGGTGGAATTTGGTATTATGATAATGGCCCAGCAGAACATCCTGTTAAAATATCAGTGGATATTTTATCAGTGGATCAGTGGATCAGGATGTGTAAACTAGATCAAATAGGCCCCACATGAATTCACACATTCCCCTTCAAATGTATTTTTGCCACCTTTCCACTACTTTATATCTCATTAATCGAGTACTGTTTCCGTCTTCTTTTTTCTTTATCTATGTAATTGCCCTCTATGGGAGCATATAGTTTCACAGAAGACCTTTCCCTGCCACTGGGCAGTAGTGACAGCCCATTTTGAAGGTTATGCCAACAATTAGAAGGGGGAAATGAGAAGTCCTGTTGGAACTGCAAATGGACTGCTAGTCTGGATTCCCTCCACCCCTTTTCATGCCTTTAAAAGAAAATTGGTTTGATGTTTGTTGGTATCAGCTAGTTCTATAAAAGAATGTAAACTGGAAGGAAAAACCTTTCCATGTAAAACCTGTTGACCTTCACTACTAGTGAAAACTAAGGCTCCTAAAAGGGCACGAGAAGTATGCAGAGGTTTGAGTGTGCAGATGGACATTTCAGACCTCTCCACAGTCCCGCACCAATACTTACTTATTTAATTACTTTTTTTTTTTTTTTTTTTAAGGCAATCATTAGTTCTGCACACATGCAGAAAGCCTTGAATCTGTGACCCAAGTGAAGACAGGAGAGGTTGCTTACTGGTCACTTTGTCCAAGCTTGGCAATCGCACTGAAGAGCATTAAGAGCACCCACTCAGTCTGTTAGTGCAAGTCATCCATGCAACTCATAGCATCCTTCTCAGAAGCGGTGGCTGCTGATATCAGTCCTCCTCAGTCCTCAACAGCTGTTCTGGTTAATCCTGGAACCAAAAAATTCTCTCTTACTTCTGAACATGGATGCCCACAGAGAGAGTTAAAGGAACAGAAATAATGCAAGCTAAATTTCCATTGTACCTGATAATGGCGTAACCTCCCGACACATGTCCCTACAAGACAGCCTCTTCTTTTCCTGCCAGCCTCGTGCAAAGATTTTACACCCCATGCCTTTTGGCTATCGTATCTGCCTCTAATAATTCATACTCCCATGAGGCCTAAGAGAATACTGATGAACTCAGTATTAAGAAAGAAAACTGTGATATCAGAACCTGCAGGGAAAGAAATCATATAGCTTACCGTATGTTTGGATGCCCCAAATGACTGCAGTTTGGTCATTCTGTTAAGCTGCACACAGGTGCATATTTATATTTGTTAACATAATTCCCTTAGCTGTTTATAGTTAGTGTTCCACATTTTCTTAAAGAACAATTTATTTCTAGCCTTGAGGTAGGCTCATGAAATAGGTGACAGCTTTCTCCATATCTGCAGCACACTTAGATCATAATCCTGGTTTTAGGAAGCATCTATACCAACCTCAGTATGTTCATAATGATGAAATAATTATGCTCGTATTAAAATTCATCCTTTACCAGTAACAAGATGCAGAAATCTTGAATGCTCCCTAGGCTAAGGTTCACAATCTGTTTAAATTGGCCTTTCATGGAACAAGTAAACAGCTTTAATTATCTGGGCAAATAATCAAAGTATTCTCGGATCTGGGGGTGAGGTTATATTAATCATATCCTACCTCTAGAGAAGGTACAATTCTATCAAGCACTTCATGAAAAGGCAGGAGTGCTTACTCCATAATAACACTCATTAGCCTTCACAGATTATGAAAATATTATGGGTGTCATAATGTCAATTCTGTGAACCTGTAGCTTCCTAATAACAAATTACTGAGGGTCAGTTCGTATCAACCAGCAAAAAGTATTGAATATATATATGTACCACCTGCATTTATCACAAACAAGAGCTGCCACTGAATAATGTGCCTACCATATATACATCTATGATGCACGTAACGTGCCAGAGGCTGGTAGAGCCCCAGTGTAACCGGTAAAGTAACTTTGGACTTAGTCCGAGTCATCTGAAAAAGAGAGAGGGCATTGCACCACTGAGATTAATAGTTGAGACCAAAACCTGTTTCTCAGTTCTCTCCCTTCCCCAGTAAATCTGCCTCAGAACTCATTTGCACAATATTTAAGCAGAGGAAATGGCATTGGTCAACAGGTACTATACCAAATCTGAGATTTATTGGGGACTACATTTATGTTTTTGCCTTGTCACAGGCTTCCAAATCTCTTATGCAGTGCTGTATTTATTACATTACAGGTCCGCTATACCTTTCCAGTTACTTCTATTACGTGAACTCAGAGGAGAAATAAGGCAGAAATAAATATACTGTCACTTTTCCAGATGAATTGCTCAAAATGCTAAACTTGCCACCTGAAATTTATGGCACTAGGAACTAAATTACATAATAATATAAATTTGGCAATATGGCTTTTTTAACTTCATATATTATAATATACCGCCTTGACAACATCCTCGTGGAGTGATAACAATGACCATGTCGTTATATTACCTGTAACAAATTTGAAAGGAAATTAAGTGAAATGTAAGTTCAGTGTGTTTGAATTAAGTTGATGACTTATTAGAAGGTGCCTTTGTGATTGATCATAAATGGCTGGGTGAAACCTCTGTTCTCCACCCCATTTTTTCTTGACTTCTTCCATGGAGAGGCTGGGGGACCGAGATCCTTATTTCTTTTACATTAGATATTCAAAGGACTTGTACTCTTTGTCAGAGACAGCTTTTCAAAGTATTTCAGAGCTTATCTGAACACCTAAGAGAGAGCTGCTCCTTCACAAGTGCTTCAATCTCATTGCTTTCACCTGTGGTGGCAAACTACATGTGCAGACGGGAACAAGCATGGAGCTAGGAGGGTGTTGACCAGCCCCAAGGATGCACAGCTTCGCTCTGCCAAGCTCTGCAGCCTAGATTTTCAAATGCATTTGCCACCCAGTAACAACTGCTTCTAGAAAACTCTCGTGGTTAATTTACAGCTGGATTCTTTTACATACCCGATCTGACTGCGGGCACTGAACACTTTCGAAAACCTAGCAGAAATAGTAGATTGTAGTAATTTAGCCTACATCCCTAGGGGAGCCAAAACAACTGATGACTACATCTACAGCACTCAAAGGGAGTGGTCTCCAAAGGGGTGAGGAGCACAGCCCCCTCCATGCCAGGCCGCCCATGTAAATGGCACCGCCTGTGGGGTACGTGTCCGCTGTGTGTAACAGGGGCACGTACAGTCCGTGATTCGAGTCAGACCGATGGGTCGGGTGCGTTGCTGGTCTGTGTGGCTGTTCTTGAGCTACTTTCAGCTTGATGGACAGTCAAACCCACGGAAGAAGGACACCCAGGCACCTTTGAGCATCTGTGTTTTAGGCACAGGGGAGTGGGAAGGAAAAAGCCCGAAGAGTGTCTGGGAGACACATTCCCTCCCAGCGCGACCCTCATGCGCCAGGAACCTGGTGGGATACGAGCCACCTTTGGGAAGGCTGGGGTGTATAGGTAACCCACTCCAACTCAAGAAACGTGTGTGGATGGGCCCACCGCTTCTGTTTCCTCATCCACCCTGGCTTAGGCCCACAGCAACTCATGGACACATGATGAGATTGGTCCTCTTCACACCACAGGGCTGTGGCTGGGAAAGGCCTTACTCAGGCTTTCCAGGGCTGCCTTGTCCCCTCCTCTTCCATCAGCTGCGTACCTGCAGCAGGGCCACAGTGGCAATGGTTTCAGACCAGAAATAAAAACTAGCGAAATTTTGCAATGTCAAAGATGTCTACCCTGCCTTCTTAAGATTTTCTCTGGTCTTTACATATATACAGAGAGAAATTTAAAAGTTCTCCCCGTTTGTTAATGAACATATGAACATATCTTAAATATGCTATTAGTTTTGGACAGAAAAATCTAACTCAAAACCCCCAAACAGGCAGAGTGGTTTTGTTTAGATAGGAATTCTCTCACAACAGGCCTCGTCTTATTAACCTAAGATGTGTTACGTGCTTCATGGCGTTGCTCATGTTTCATGATCTTGCTTGTGTTTCAACAAAGCATCAGTAGTCACCCGTGTGCAAACAAATGTCCGCTTCGGTTCTGAAAGACTTTCTAGCTGTCACAGCCGCAGAGAGATTTTGAAAACCAACATTCAGAAGTCAAGGAAGCTGAGGGTAAATATATAAAAAACCTCCACTGTCTGATTTGATTTAGATTCTCATGATTTCAAAAACAATCTCACAACTGATTTGAATCCCTTGGCATTTGAATGCGTAGGGATGGCACTTACTTGGAGCTGAATAAGGTGCCACACAAACCAACAGAAAAGAGACCTTGGAGTTAGAAGTAAGTTCAAAGTGATGAGAACATAGATATTAGATTATTAAAAAGTGACACATATGTCAGACATGGAAAACAAAGACTTTGTATAGATTCTTTACCATTCAGCTTCTTGCTTGTTCTAATGACTTTCCTTTGCCCAATACCAATCCAACCTGTACTGCGCTGTTGCTTCTCAGTCTTACATAGTGAGCTGTCCTGAAGCAGAGGGAATAAGGAAATTGAGCCCATCTATAACCCATTTCAATAAAGCATGAAGGTGGTATTGGTTCTGTCACCTGCGGATTAAAGTAGCCGGTTTCGTTATAATTTCATAGCATTTTGTTCTTGTTCTATTATTTCACCGTATTTTATTTAAAAGAAAAAGAATTGAAGATATTTAAAAATACATTGTCATTTTAGAAAAAGGCAATTACATCAGCTTTCTGCTGCTGTATTTTTGCCTCAGTGTTAAAATTTCTCAGTTTTAAGGTAAGTTTTACTTTTCACTTAAGAAGAGTGGGTATAGACTTTCCTTAAATCACCTGCGGATCCTCCTCCTTTTCTTTCTGTGTTTGTATGTTGCCACCATAGGAAATAAGTCTCAGAACCAGTGGGACGATAATGCCGCGCCTGGGTTTAATGTTTGCTGCCTGACATCCCAGAAGTGTCTAAATTTTTGCGAATGGTCAAAGTGAAGTATTTCTTCTTTGAAGACTAAGCTGATGATTTAGTTTATTACTTTAAGCCTCTTGAGAAATGCCATGAAGGGCCTCATTGGAAAGCCTCTTGAAATAAATGGCAAGGCTCTCCCATACATCAACAGACTTGAGCCCAACCCTCACATCCATTAGCAGCATCAGAGAGAGTACTAGACCCAAATTTACAGAATTTGATATTTCAGAACTCACTGCAGTGTAACTCCAGTTACCTGAGTCAATTTATTTCCCCTGGGGCATATGAGAAGTTAAACCAAGCTCTTGTCATTATCTATTCCTGTAAATTATTGATATCTCAAATGCTGATGCTTCAGGCTGTGGTTACAGTAAGCATTAAAGCTTCCTGCAGTATTATTTTTCTTACTGGCTCTTGTCCCATATTTTGGCCTTGTCCACTTCTAGAACAAGTAGCGATGAGCTGTGATGGACAGATCATTGTTGTTTGTGTATATATGATTATTTGCGTTCACTTCAGGAATGTCAGAGAAAATGCAATGTTGATTATTTATTTCAAGCAGGAGTAGGCAATGCTTTCTTTTAACAGCAAACATCTTTGCAGCTACAGTAAGTTTCACTTTAAAAATGCGAAAAGGTGTGTTTACTTATCTGTACAAAGCCAGAAATGCTTTGCTAGGATTCAGCAGCGTCCCTCCCACTCTTCTCTCTGCTGTTCTGTTGCCCGGAGAAAAGCAGCAGCTACAGCGTTCTCTGCTGTCGGTGTGGAGCGGAGAGCAGTAGGTTTAAGCTGGCTCTCTGGGTCTGGAAGGAAAGAGCTGGATTTTGTTCTGCTAGGAAGAGAACGGCCGCTGCAGATTAGGGAGGATCCTCCCTCTCAGGAAAACAAAACAAAACAAAACAGAACATAGCAGAGCAAAGATTTCAGAGCCTTTCTGAAATGTGCTGTTGACCTCGTATGGCAACAGTGGGGGTCTGACAGAGTGCATCAGTACTCTTCTGCGGGTGGAAGACTGTGTGTGTCTGAGAAGCCTGAAAGCACAGTAGTAAATTATTATTATGCGTAAAGCTTCTGGGACGGATTGCTCAGACCTATTTTCCTGAGGAATTTTATCATCTCCCGTCAAGGAGAACATATTTCAGAAATCCAGGGCTCTGTGTGTCTGCAAACCCCTTCAATAGATGTAAATACCGAAACTTTGGGGATGGTAGGGTACTGAGCAACCCATTTCACTCTGTTCACACCAACAGCAATTAAGACTGCTTGGATCTCAAAAGCTGGGGGTCTAAGTGATCTGTTTGAGGTCACACTGAAGCCTGCAGGTGAATTGATCCATGACGTTTTCATGAGGGTAAAGCTGGTGTTATGTTAGGCTGTCCTTTCCCTGGTAACCCATGCTCAGGTGGCAGGGAGCTCCAGCCCCCTCCCAGCACAGCATTTAAGCACAGCTTGGAGTATGAACATAAAGCCCGTAAACACAGAGCTTGCCTTAATAATTCCACAGGGATTCAGATTACATGTGAGCTTTGCTGGAACAGGGGTCTTCTCTCTGCTCCCCATGTTGTGAGTGCAAGGAGAGATGTTTACCCTCCTAGAAGAAAGCATGAAATCAGCTCCAGAGTCCTGATAATCTCCCTGGATGTTTCGAATGTTTTGGGGGTAGCGAGTTGTCCATGTACGCTCCTGAAGCCCCAGCAAGGTCCTTGCAAATGCGGCATTACTGACTGTCCGAGGCTCTCCATATCTTCTTGTTTGAAGCACACTGCTGCCAGGACAGTTTGGATCCTTCCCTTGGCATCACCCTGCCTCCCGCTCTCCTGCATCTCTGTGCCATCTATCCCGATCCAGAAACCCAGTGAGCTCTATCTGTGGGCTGCAGGGGAAGGGGGAACATTGCTGTGGAAGTAACAGCTCCTGACATTCAACTCGAGGAGTGGGAAGTCTGCCACCACACCTTCTGCTAATACAGAGCCAGCTTTGAGACTTGAATTACACCCTCGCTCCTGAAAGTCAGGCTTGAGCGTCCCACAGGAAGCTGACCTGGGCTACCCTATGGTCACAGTACAGGAGGACATCTCAGGACACAACCGTAGGCTGAAGTTGACATAGTGGCTTGTGAGGCAGACTTCTCCCTGAGGAGAGTGGCAGATATCTTGAATGATGTCTAATGGTAGTTTTTAGTCAGTTTTTAGCTTATTAATCTTGCAGAACACTCATTAAGTCATGTGTTGCTTTATTTGATGTAGTGGAGCCAGCCTTTAGCTCACGCTGATGATGCCAGCTGTCTGGATATACCAGTCCCCTTTTTGACCACTATTTAAAGTATTCCATGCTGTTCTTTTCCTCTCCTGACTTGCTCCTGTATTCGATTATAAAAAGAATTTCCTTCATCTTCTATTCATCTTTTAACTTACAAGAACCAAATATACTTACAAGGATCTGGCTATTTCAGCACTAAAAAGGGGAAAAAAAAAGATTATTATTTACTACTTTTCTGATATCAGAATTAAACCGTACCTTGCCAGGCTTGCTTAGCTGGCACTAGGAAGATTAATACACCCACATTTGGCTTACTCAAGTTACAGACTGTTTACGCTAACAATTTGGAGAAAATGACACCAGTGGTCTCCAAGAAGTAAAGTGCCAACACAACGGATTTTAAAATCTGCAAGAAATAAAAAGATGGGCCTCAGTAAGAAATGAAAGCCTTGCATGAGGGATTAATAAAGAGGAAACTGTTCATGGTATATAAAATACAATGTGTGTGCAGGACCTGCTTGCTAATCCAAAGCTATACCGGAGCTAAAAAGTTTGGCTTTTTCCATTGCTAAATATCTAGGAAGCCCAGACACGCTACTGTATTAAAATGTTCCTTCAAAATGGCATTTCCTTGCGTATATAAAGGTCCTTTTCTAATCAAATCTCCATTTAAATCCACATACTGCAAATGCTTCTGCACATGCCTAATTCAACTTGTGTACATAAATACTTTCAAGATTATGGCCTGAAAGTACATCTATATTAACCTTTTAGGCCTGACTGTGCGAGTGAAGAGTGGGATTTTCAAAGGTGCTTAAGAAAGTGAGGTATGCAGTTCTTCTCACTTCTCATATTGGGGGCCTGATCTCTAAAGATCTCTTCAAAATCCTGACCAGAATATTTGAAGGAGGAAAAGAGTGTCCACAACCGCAAGCCTGAAAACAGTTTTTAGTGAAAGTTGAATGTAACTGAAGGAACCATCAAGAGAACAATGACTAACAGTTGTTACTGCAAGACGGAGCAGACTTGAGTAAATAGCATAAGTGTACATGCCAAGTACTCCAATGCAGAACATTTATTTTTATATCAATGTGGGGAGGGGAATGTGTAGTAAATGACTCACCCTCACTACCAACTGCTTACAGGCCTCACACTGTATTTTCATCTAAATTACGATGACCGTTCCAGTAGTCTACAAAAAAGTGTGTCCTTTGCGTGTGATACAACTGAAACAGGAAGATGCAAAGGTTAGTTATACAGTTAAAGATTTGAAGTAAGTTTTCATCAAAGCCCCAGTGACCAGTTTATCAACAGTCTCTGCATCAATTACCCGCTCACGTTTCAACACTATTTTGATTTATGGCCCAATCTTTAGCCCACTGGAGGCAGTGAAGAGATTTTCACTGAGAACACCACGGGTGCAGTCAACTCCTAAGCTTCCGGATGAGAGGCCGTTTCCAAGAGGCTGTTTCCAGAGGCTGTTTCCAAAAAAGAGTTCCAAGGGGGGGGGGGGGCAAAAATAACTTTCCTCTTTTCCAACTCCCAGATTCTACTCTCAAGACCATGAAAACGATAGGTACATGCAATAACATGCCGTGAGCCTGTTTCCAAGATTTCAAAAAAAGTCATGGAAATGCATGCCTCTTCCAAAAAGCCGTTGACAATTTTTGAACTGGTCCAACCTTCATTGGTAGCAATTACAGGCTTGAATCTTCTCAGGCTAGGGATGGAAACTTTTTCACAAGACGCTGTGACTTCCAGCTCTTTCGTGGTCTCAGTCATTTCTGAGAAATGACTCTCTCTACTGCGCTGTCGGCAGAGCAACAGCGCAGCCCAAACTGGACGTTAATGCCCTGATGAAGTACTGCCCGGACAGGGCTACCCGGGGAAAAGTAGTCCTTAAAACAAAACAAAAGCAAACAAAACCAGTTGTCTCTAACGGCACAAGCTGTGACGTTTGAATGATTACTGATAAGGTGAAATGGGATGTTGAGTGTGGTCCCTTAAAATCTGTCTCTTCTCTGAGCAAGTCTATCAGTAAATATCAATAAAACATTGATGTTATGTCCAAGAGCTGGCAGAGAAGCTCAACAGGGATATGTTAGACAGTTGGAGTGAAGCCTTTAGCCACAGTAAAGAGCTATATGAGACAACAGCTCCCTTCAGCACATTAGCATGTGTCATGACAAATGATTCATAACAAGAAACTGAAATAAAAACATAGGTCTAAATCTCTCCCTTGTGTGTTAAGGCTGTCGTGAATTTTACGGAGAGAATATTTCTAATAAACTTTAATTCAAGAAAGAGCTGGTTTTACTAATTCTCTTCTTGCTGACCCAGATAACACCATGCTGTACGAGGTGGTGGATTTTCATGTGCCAACAGTCTGTTCCTGTGATTTTATTCACAGGAAAAGCTATCGTCTAAAAATATGCAGTGGATGGCTGAAAGATCTGAGGGGTGATTCTCCACAACATCACACCTGAGCAGCAAGCGGAGTGTCCGGATGGTCTCACATCCACTGCGCAGCCTAGAGAGTGCAAAGACAATAGGAAATGAGCTCTCTTCTCTTTTTGTCTAGCATCATCTGAGGAATAACAATTTACTCTACACAAATTAATAGTGACTGTTATCGATCCTAACCAAGGTTGTGTCTCACGGAAATCAGATCCCCAGATCGGTGGTGGCTTGCCTCTAAGGGAAGAAATGACACTTGGGAGTTTGAAGCTTCTGTCCCTCATCGGAGAAAAGGTCTTGCTTCCAGGTGTGCTGTATAGAGGGCTTCGACAGAAGAAGAGCAGTGTACTCTGCAAACCTGTCACGCTTGATCCTGCATTAGAGCAGAACATGACCATAGTTGCTTAAGCGTGCCAATATAACTTCTGAGAGAAGGTGCAAGAACTTTCTGCAGTGAATTATTAGAACATTAAAGTTTCGTGGAGATGATTTTGAGCTATCCCATGACCTGATAAAAAATAAGAAACTGAATTTCTTGAAACGGCAGTAAGCATGCATACCTCTCTGTTTAAACAATACTGAAGTGGAAGAGAAAATATTTAGAGAAAAAAAACACAGTGTCTAAATTTCAGCAGCATCTTGCTGAAATTCAAAATTGGAGAACAGAATGAGGACCAAATTCAGAAAGAATGCAAATCAAGGTAGAGTTCAACACATTTTAGGAGAATAACTTAAATATAGCCATTTGTTATATAATTTGAGATATGGGCTAAAAATTGTAAGATTAGGTAAAATGAAATCTTCAAGTGCACTTTTGTTTTGAAAAATGGGAGCCTAAAATGCTCCCTCTTCTTCCCTTGATGTGAGTGCAGATCTTTGCACTGAAGTCTCTACCTGCTAATTTCACTAACAAAAAACAATACTGCTTTATTCTCCTAATATTCTGGTAGGGCTGGGCTCCATTGCACATCAATAACACTTATTAACTTAGTTGCAGCTGTAGATTTTGCTCAGTGTCACTGAGAATATAACTTGAAGGCAATGCAGGCTCTGTGGATATAACAGACATCTCAATTTATTCTGCACAACCTTAATTTCCTGGTTAGAACCAAGGAAGCTGGTTGAGTTTACAAGACTGGGATTTAATACCAACAATATGAGAACCTAAAATATAGAAATTGAGAGAAAATAAACATGAATATCTGCCATGCCATGTTTGAGGTTTTTTTTACAAGCTCCCGTACTCTGAACTCCAGGGGAACAATCATACGTACTTATATATGTAAATACAACACGAGTGAGCAGGGTTGTCGGCATATTTGGATGGAAGTTCTGGGGGAGAAGTAATTAATGAATGTAATAAGCCCATAAGATTTGTCACTTATCTCCCAAATTACATTTGAATTTTTACCTGGTTTAGATTTATTTAAACTTTGCCCTTTTAATTTGTTTTTTCCCTTCCTTCTTCAGTTTTCTTTTCTACTTCCTTCCTAAGTAATCTCGTAGTTGGCAGATCTCCCACACCTTCATGGCTCTTGATGAACTACCTTATTTTTTCCATCACCCTTTCAGTTCGTTTATACGACAGAGACATTGTGCTCTCTCTAGAATCAAATCCTGACAACCAGTTGCTCTGACAGCTCTACCTACAGTGCACATTTGATACCTTTTGAGTTTCAATCAGCCATAAGATGAACAGTGGAAAGATGTTTGAGCAGTGAGGGTGATAATGGATCAAAACACCACGCGAACACTTTGTCAGCATAATATGAAAAGCAAGACTGGTGTAATGCCACACTGTCACTTTTACAAGTGAGAATTCATTGCTCTCACAGAATTCCTCACTTGATTATGGGTGCCACATTTTTTGAAAGACAGACAAATTGAAGAAAATTTAGAGATGGCAAAGCATTAGGAAATGGTCTGGAAAATAAGAATGTACAAGGAAAAAAATCAGAGTCCAGTCAAGAAATAAAATGATCAAGGGGAGATATAATTTCTACATTAAGCATGTTACAGTCATGGAGGATTAATCTACAGAGGAAGATAAGAAATCAAAGTCTTCAAACAGAGAGGAAAAAATGTAACTTTGATATTAGGGAAAACTTTCCAGTACAAAGCAAAATTGACAATGAACAAACCATCAGGGAAGACTGCATAATTGCTATCATTGCAGAAGCTCAAGGTCAGATGAGAGACCCCCATCTATTTAATGTCAGTTAAGGAGGACTAAATCATACCTGCCCTTTAGAAGGACAACCCAAAACTCAGCCTTCCTCCAAAAGGTTCTCATCAATAATCCTTACAGGTAACCTGTCTTCTGGTTTTGCCTTAATGTAAGCCACAAGCTCTATTTAGTATAAGATTAAGTGTTTGGATTTGTGAAGCTTAAAGAAATGAGAATATTTTCTCTATGAGTATGCAGAGACCAGTGAAATTCAGATAAATAGGAAACTCTATAAACACTCAGCAGTTGACACACATGCCCAATAGCAATTCCTGAACTTGCTTAATGAGGTTTAACTACAAACAGCCAACTTGATAGATCACACCTGACCATCCTCTGAGCTTTAATAGAACGCAGATGCCTGAGAGGACATTACACATGCTGGTGGTGGTCTCCTCTACTTTTCTAGCTCTCTGTGTCTCACATTAGGTTTTAGTAGGTGTTAAGACTTAGATGAATGGTCTACTCTGGTTTTCTTTAGTACAGCAGCTACCCATCTGAATAATGTTTGGTTTACTGCTGGGGTTCTGTCTTCTTTCAGAAGGCAGTAAGTCTCCTCCTGGTTATTTTTATCCCTTGTTCATTATGACCTGACTTCAGTGGACCTACAGGAAGGTCTTTATCTGTGACTTAGAGTTTTCTGATTCTGCTTAAGGTAAGTGACCTATGCTGTATACTACTGTCACTCTTTAGAGATTCAGATCCAACTTCTGAAAGAGGAATAGAGAGAAATGTGCTTTCATAGAAGCAAAATACACAGGTACAAATACGATGCTGGGTGCTGATATTTAGATGTGTAACAATCTCAAAGTTGGATGCCTTTTATTTATGAATTGTACCAACAGAGTAAGTGCTTAATAGCTTTTACATTAATTATTCATTGGATTCCAGATATCCCTTATAATGTTACCTCTGTGCATTGAAAGTTTGTTTACCAAAAAGCTAATCCAAACCAGGTGGGATATGTTCTCGTTTAAACTAACTATGAACTGTTACCTAGTTAGTACAAAGTCTTCCTAGCCCTGAAGTTTATTTCTGCATATGTCTTTCTGGAAACACAGAAGTCTAGTCTGTGTTGAGTTAAAGCAAAATGCTATACATATAACAAATAATAAATAACACTGTCCTGTCATCCTTTCATGCCATTATGGAAAACAAGCTCTTTGTCTAGATTTTTTTTTTACTTAGGTTTGAAATTTTGAGTCAGAAAACACAAAGGTCTTTTGGGGCTATGTAGTTATAACCAGCTGCAGCAGGAGAGAACATAAATGCTGTAAACATAGCAAAGAGTCCCAAAATGTTAATACCCTAAAGATGTTATAGGCCCCCTTTCAGCTGAACCTTGTTCACCTTCTGCCTGAAGGTAGGATGAGGAGGGGTAATGTTGAGGTTGAGGAGGGATAATGAGGAGAGGTGATGTTGAGGTTTGTGGTGAGTAGGCATGAATGTGGATTTGCCTAATCAGGTGGCTGTGCTTTTCAGCTGTAAATAAAGATATTTTAAAACAAGCCTCTAGAAGTTATGCAGAGAAGCAACCATTTTATAAGTTGAGTTAAGGGGTAAATATTTCACAATGAAGAAGCATTTTTAGATTGCAAATGAGTGGTTTGAATCTTACCTGTGTTGTACATCATATACTCTGCCCACCCTATCAGTGTTACACCGTCCTGTACCTCCTACTGTGTCAGAGTTTAGTGCTGCAGGCAGGGTTGATGTATTTGGGACATGGGGCTGTTGCCTGGTAAGACGTATGCTGTATACCTGCAAATGTACATTCATAAGTAAAGTGAAAAGTTAGTGTGATGGCAACTGTGTGCAAACACAAGACTCCCACAAACTGATCTATTTCTTCTCCAGCGAGAAAAAGGCAATTTCTCTTCAAAACTCGCAGGAATTTTATGTTAGGTTTATGGGCTCTCTGAGATCTTTTCTTTTCCAATGTACTTTTATGAACTCCAAGGTCAAATCATGCAGGCTGAATTAGGTAACAGTGTCTAGAGAGAGGATGACTCAGTTTATTTGGGCGGCACAATATGAGCTGCTCACAGTCCCAAGAGCTACTCTCAGCATGTCAGGGATTTGCAGGCAATATTTATGCTTGTCTGTTTTTTCTTGTAGATTTTCATACTTGGAGAAAATTCTAAATCTTCACCTGGTTTATTTGGGGAGAGTGTATGGGATTTAAGTGGTTGTCAATAATGCTGGAGAGAGGTTTTTTGTTCTGGAGAGAAAGTATTTCTTATTGCTGGGTACTTAATGATGATGTCTGATGCATAACTCAATACTTCAACGGTCTCATGACATCTGTCCTTTGAGTAGCATGTGATGGAGGCCATGGGGTGGGTATCAAGGGTGGTGCCGGAGTGGGTCGTACCTTACACCAAGGCTCCCTTTGGTTCAGCCTCTCGCAGGAGGTGACGCAGCCCTGGCCGGGCACTGCAGCGGGGTGCCTGCCCTGCGCCCCAGGCTTACCTGTGCTGGGGGAGGCTGGCCTGGCTTCCAGGGAGGTTGAAAGGAGAGCCAAGTGGGGAAATGTGGGGGTCTGCATTAGGGCACAAGGAGGGTAGTGTGCCGCTTTCGGGAGAGGTGGCACCGCCCTGCCGCGGGGACACGGAGAGAAGCCACCTGGGGCTGCGTTTGCTGCAGGCAGTACCCCCTTACAGAGGGAGGTAATCGGCGTTAATAGTGGCTAAAGCATTTTATCTCCTCTCTTGGGAGACAGATATAAGCATATTTTTTTGTGGTTCATGGTTGCAAAACGCAGAGCAGACTTCAGCTTCTTCTCACTCCAGCCAACCTGGAACTTCCTTTTAGCTGAACCTAATGCAATTAGAAGCTCGCTGACGTTTCTGTTAGGAGACAAGCATCCCAATAAATAATCTGGAGAGTTGCTCTATGATAGATTGAGTCACTGTTTTCTGAAATAGGCCAAAGATCATCTAATTTATATGCCTGATCTTCCATCTGGCTGTCTTTAAAACCCTTTAAGACTTAGGCTGCAAGAGAAAATATCCCTGATCTTGTCTCAGTTCTGAGCAAAGAGTTTTGATTCCTGGAATTAGTGGCACCATTACAAGTATGTGATATTTTTTGTAATGGGATCAGAACAGGTGGAAGGGGGTGGAAAGAGAGGCAAAAGCTTATTGTCACAGGTTTTCTTTCTAATTAAAAGAAAATCAAGAAATGCACATCTGTTGATGTGTATTCACAAGTTATCCAGCCATAGGAGTAGGTGAAAAGAGAAACCCTGTTAATTCAGTAGTTTATTTGCAAAAGCATGTCAATGAGTCTTCGCATGGCCTTTTCCACTACTGGCAGTCATTTTTCTTGTGCCTGCGGTCTGGTTTGCTCTTCCAAGGGCAGTTAGTCCCAGCCTGGCTTAAAATTTTTACATGCCTTATTCATGCATCAGTTAAACATCCTCTATTCTATGTATTTTGGCCCCGTAATTGTCTTTACCTAAAAAAAGTTTGCGTGTAGAACTGGATGTTTGTCAAAGAAGCCCTTCATAAAAATTTCTCTGGACCCTTTGCTCAAACTTCTTTGGCCTGTCCCACATTTCCTCCAGTAACTTCTATGACCTTGATAGGTATCATATCATGAGGGGCTTGTTTGGTGTTTAAAAAAAAAAAAAAAAACAACCACCACCCCACTCCCCTGCGAAGTATCATGAGCTTCAGAAGCTTTGTCTTTGAGAAAGACATTAAGTGGTCTACCATGGTCGTAACATTCAAGTCTCTTACCACAACAACTAATTCACACCCATCACATTCAGCTACAACAGGGGTTTTCGAAGTTCAGATATAATCAGCTTCTTTCAGAGTGGAACCCTACCAAATAAAGAAGTTGGTCCTTTCTTCTCTCTTATCTCTTCTGTCATGCTTTGCTTTCCTCTGGTAACCAGAAGAATTTACTTGGTCCTTTTATTTCCCTCTTGTTAGTTTGTTTAGGAATATTAACTTAAAATTTCTCTTCATCCACTTGGCAAGATAAATGTTTTAGTTGTGAAATTGTGAAAATCAAACTGAAAGAACCATTATCATCAAACTAGTAGGTTGTGCTGCAATAATAACCGGTGTCCTACATTAACAGGAGTTAATGCTGTGATATCTTATTGTCTCCTGGATCTGTCATGGAAAGCTGTAATCCTTTTCAGATAAGCAATTTACACATTTTTAGGACATTGAGGGTTGTTCTGAGCTACAAACTTACACCCATCCTGAATTCCTCAGAAGGTAATACAAGATCTGAGTGTTTAGTTTTTTTCATAGACTTTCACCTTGCACTGATAGACTCTGAGCTTCAAATGATGATGGCTATTCTGTTAGCTTGACTTTTTGGCTTTCTGATCTGTGCAGTATGGTCAGCTTCTCCCTACAGAAAACATGGGGGAATGGAGCTTTCAGTAATTTGTTCACTTATGTTCATTTAATCAGGAACTAAAAAGTGTAACACAACAGAATAGCTAAGCAAGCCAGCTGCAGATCTAATATTATAAAATGTACACAACATAATAAAGAAGATATATCTAATGCCTTAGTGTACTCTTACATAATTAAGAGACCTTTAGTGGAGATTGCTCTTGTTTTGTCCATTTTCTTGCTATGGAAGTTAGGCAAAACGGATTTACTGGAACATGTCTGACACATTTGCCATCAAAACCCTAGTAACTCATATCTTAAAGGCGGGGAGGGGGAGAAGTGGATTTTTTCTTTGCTAAATCACTGTGTTTGGTATTTACTGTCTGCAAGTGGATCTGGACTTCTCTATTACTTTCTCTTCTTGGCTTATAGAAGAAATGGATGTTCCCTGATAGTTAATTTCTTATGCTGGCAACACAAACTTTTCCATGGAACTTACACAAGTATATATTCTAACTGTGTTTTAACTGGGGTAATGTTTGCCTCTAGGCTTATAAACCAAATTGGCACCTCTTTCACTTGCAAAATGCATTGTAGGTACAAAATTGGATTTGTTTTACTCATGCAGTTAATGCTATTCTGAAAACTTGAATAGACAAATTGTCTTGGAAAACACAGAAGGCATAAACTAAATTAACTTTATCACCCACTCTACCTGTGAATAGAATAGTCTTCTGGAAACTAGTTATTTGAAAATGTAGGGTTATGTTAGATTTTGGCCACTACAGTTGTCTCCAAGTAACCCTTCTGATGTGTTAAGCAATTATGAAGCAGCCTATGGGGATTTGTATCATGGAACTCAAAATGTGTATGATCTGGTGAAAAGAAATATTGGAAGGAGTTGTGTTTTTAAATACTGAAGTTTGATAAATACTGAAGTTTGCAGCATGTACTATTAGCACTTTCTAAAACTGCAAAGTAGAATAAAACCAAGTTTTAAACAAACTGATCTATTATGCCAACAATACATCTGACCTAGTTGTAAAACTTTTCCTTTTCTTAATATTTCTGCAGTGCCAGAACACCAGCAGAAGTCGGTAAAATGATTAAAGCATTCTCTCTAGATTTCAGGGGATGACTGAGGTTTATTGCAGCTGTGATGGACAGGAATGATTTGTACCAGCTGTGATAAGCTTGATGTGAAACTGGCAGGCCACACTTTCATTGGCTGAAATAAACCATAAGAAAGATCTTTGACAATACTAGCGTGGTCCTGAATGAGAGAAAAGGATGTCTTTTCCCATCTTTGTAACAAGGGAGAATAATTTCCATTAAATCCAGCAAAGAAATGTGGTATCCCAAAAAACCCACCAAAAATACTTTGGAACAGAATCTTTTTAAATTAAGATTCCTTTCCCTCATGCCATGCGGACATTTTATACACTGAGCAAATCTTCTCTGTCCTGTTATTGGCACAGCTGCTGCAATGTGTAACGCCATTTTTTAATTCCTCTTGGTAAGCTCAGAACCCTTTTTATGAAGGATCCCCAATGCAGTGCAAACAAATGCGTACACCATAATCTTTTGAGAAAATGAAACCGGGAATGAACTGAAACAGATTATTGGTGTTTGCATTGCTTTGTATGTTTAGTGCAACCTTAAGCAGTTAATACTAGAAGACTCCTCATCAATTTCAATATGTTTGCATCTGTGTTAGTGTTTTAAAAATTGATTTGGTCAGTTGCATAAGCAGTCAAGACATGGACTAGCAAAATAAATATCCAGTGATATGTTCCATAGATTTTTTTTTTTCCTCCCCCTGAAGTGAGTTAATTGAAAACAGTATATAGGTATTGACTGGGACACCTGGCCACTGTGTTTCAACAGAACCCATAAAACCAATAATGATCAAGTTTAACAGATTGATATGAAATTTACTAAAGCTCTGTTGAACTTTAAGCAGTTAAAATCAATAGTTAACCTACTGCAAACAGATACGGAGAAGCCCTTGATTCCCAACAGAGTTAAATATCTCCTGTCAAAGAAGCGGTGGGTAGAAGGCTCTCGTATGTCAGCATACTTGTCAGTGTCGTGCAGTTTCTGGAGATCTTGTCAGGAAGAAATGCATTTGAGAACTACTATGCTAATCTGGCTTTACAACAAAAGCGTATTCAAAGCTATGGGCATCACCAGCATTTCCAGGTTCAAGCGCAGACGTTTTGCCCTGCCCGCTGCTTGGTGTTACCAGGCTTACGGCTCCTCTTACGCTATGGCTGCAAGTCTCTGGTCGGCTTCCCGTGCTGGATCCTTAAGATGAACCCAAATCCTAAGCTGGCACATCACCAGAATTTGAGGAAGTGTGAACCTGGACTTGAACAAAGTACCTTAAGCACATTTCTATCATTTGTGCTCTTCCCCCCCCCCCCCCCCCCCCCCCTCTTCCCCCCACAATCCGCA
>NW_010509924.1:23789-39272 GCF_000687285.1 Phaethon lepturus
TTTTTTAACACTTAAAGCCCTAAATACTTGGAAATGGTCACAGTATAAATAAAGCACTGTTACAGCTGCACTCTTTTGGCCGCCTGCTGTACCTGTACTGCTGTGAAAGGTGCCGTGTGCCTTATGTAGTTTTAAACTAGCGTGGATGCTTGTGACACTGCATGTCGCAGCCCAGGCTACGCTGTGGTCTGCAAAGTGCTCGGAGCGAACTCTGTGCTGCCACTATGACACCGGTATCGGTGCCTGACCTCCTTAGTTTAAGGTTGGTTTAGGATGGTAGACAAGGCTTGAATGAGTTCCTTCCGTGGGTTGCAGACTATGTCCATACTGACAATTTAAGTTTTTGCTGATTACAGCCATAAACTTGTGACCTTGCCATAATTACAAATGCTGTTTTGGTTGCTAAGATGTGTTTTTAACAGCATTTTTTAAATCTTCTAGTTTCTCAAGGTCTTGTAATTAAGAAACTTCCAGGCAGCTATTTCTTTAATGCTAAAGGATAGGCTTGGCTAAAGCAATGAATAATATTGGAGTTCCTAGTCCTAGAATCTACTCAGTGTTGGTGGACCTTGCAATCTTTATGCAGACATGTATGTCTTCCTGTGGGCACAGATCTGGTGCGTGCAGGATATGGGGATTAAATTAATAGTGAGGCTTGAGCTGGATCTATACAAGATTGAAGGAGAATGGGGAGGTAAGAGATGCAGTGCTTGAAATGGGCATGGCGAGGATATCATTCATAACTGAGGAATATCTAACTCCAATTAGGTTAAGTAATTAATTCAGAGAATTGTCAGCTTAAAGCCAGAAGGGCAATTGGGATCGGCACAGCCAAACCAAGAGTCTGCAGTGCTACTGGTTGATCTAATCAACCTTCTGTCATGCTGAATAGCTTTATAATTCATGAAAATGCTGGTCTGTAGGAATAGAAGGGATTTATTATAGGGACTTCACGTGGGGACAGCAATGTCTTCTGTTTTCTTAAGGTTAAATGAGTGAAGTTAAGGATACATGTTGTCTTACATCCCGCTGGAAAAGATGCGTTTTCATAATTTGGTTAGTCATCTTTCTAGGATGTCACTCCCAGTATGTTCCTGGAAGTACACACTTTGGTAACACAAATGCTGTTCTGTTATGTTGTTGTATTGCTGAAAGACAGCACCAACTCATCAATGATGAAGAAAGGGTGGGTTGTAAAAAAAGTGACAGGACTCTCCCTTCTCCCTCAGTGTTGGATATCTTACAATAACTGGAACGTAAATTCTTATTCCCAGATGCACATTAAATCTTTGTAATAAAAACATTTTTGTGGTTAGTTACAATTTAGCTCTAAAACAAAGCCCTGACACTAATCACTTTTACAAATCCTTTTTCTAGGGCTTGAGTCAACTCCCTTTGAAGTCAGTGGCAATCTTTGAATTTACTGAGAGTTAGTTGAAGCCTCTACATTATAAGCAGGAATTGGTTGATTGGGTTTTAAAAAAGCCCACTTGTATTAATGGCACTTACAGCACTAAAACTTTCAAATAACAGCCTTCTAATAAAAATCTTAATTTCTAAAACATGTAAGCCTAATTATTATTCATCTGCACTTGCATGCTGTGCTACCTCTTGCAAGGCTTTCTGCCTCATATATCATCTTGTAATTAGTAAAGTGGGAAAACACATTCATCTCTTCTTCAAAGCAAAAAAAAAAAAAAATCGCACTTTAATCTTAAGTACATCATAACTGGCAAGAGGAAAAAAGGGTTGGGGAAGTATCTGCAGATTACCTCAAGAATTTTGCATGGGCAGCTTTTTTGTAGGGAGTCATTGCTGTGTAGCACTTTGCTGTATTAGTATTTGTTGGAAAAAATAAAGGAGAGGGACAAGGAAAGGAGCACAAGAACCAGCGTGAGGATGGATCATCAAAACAATGAAAATGATCCTTTACAGGAAAGCCCCCTCTTCTAGGAAGAAAACCCTGAAGGCTGTCAAGAACACTAACACTATTGATCTTACTCGTAGTGCTGTCTTGCTAAGAGTCAGTAGGTTATGTTAACTTGGCTTATGGAACTGCATAGAACAGAAAAATTTGATTTTTTAAGTTAAAATTTGGATGATGAGGCTGCATTGTGGTCCATGGGACATTCTGAGGGTAAGCAAAAGTCCGTTGGTCTAATGTCTGGGAATTCCTGGTTGAAGAGTTTCTTCTTGGCAAAAGCTCGCAGTAAGACAAAAAAGAAATGCATGTTTTTACAGCAATGAAACAGGAGGATGATCGAATCTGGCCCTGTAATAGGCTTGAATAAGGTCAGGAATTCAAATGTATAAATCACTTTGGGCTGCAATTTGAAGCTGTTAATTTCTCTGATCTAAACACAGTACTGTAAAATGATCAATAATCTAAGGAATACTCAACTGGGCTGAATATTTAACAATAAGAGCATCAGGGGATATATATTTTTAAATAGTGTAAAATGAATGCAAGCTTAAATATTACCAAAATGGGAGTAGAGAGTGATATGGTTTTCTTTCTGGCTGTCAATTTACTGAGGATCCCAAAATACTTTAAGTAAACACCAGCTGAGGCTCCAACCCACAAACTCTTTAAGCTCTTAAATTTTAACTCTTTAATTATTATAAAATGTGTTTCTTAGAGAAATAACAGTATTAGTTTGGATATAGGTCTAACCTTGAAACCACAAGAAACTGCCTGGGAGCCTAGCTTAGCTACTAAGGGCCAACGCTTTTGTTTCAAGTGTCTTCCCAAACTTAAACACAAATTTCTCACAGCTGGAAACAAGAGCTAAGTTTTGTTAGTCTTCCCCTTCCATCATGTCAAATCCTGGAACCAAAATGTTACGGGATAGTGCGAAGTTTGCACCTGGCTGTGGTTAATGGGGTTTATTCTGGGCTTTTGCAAAGAAGAAAACTGCAGCAGAGGCAGAGTTGAATGTCTCCTTAGCACAGTAGACAAGCTGCCTTTTTCACATTGTAGTGCATTGAAGAAGCCCCCCACTTTAGACTTCAATTCATCTACGTTTTATCTCTCTAAGCCAGCAATTATAGCAAACTGCCACCTCTTATGGATGTGGCCCAGTCTTCTCAAGCTCTTAATTTTTCCATCATAATTTAAAAAAATAAAATCTACATTTGCAGTCAGGTTCTCCCTGGAAATATTCCAGCTTCCACTTAAATAGTCTATGGAGCAGGAAGAATTGGGCAGAAATTCACCCAGAGGGAAAGCCTCAGCAGATGAATCCCAAAGAATTGGCTTGCTCATCCTCTCTGCATGTTTAGTGTTTCTGTATTATAATCAGGACATTGCGGTTTTAGGGTTGACTTTCCCACACTGGGATTAGGACACTTTCTTGTGAAGTCTTTGTTTAGACATCTGTGACTTTGGGCAAGCTACTCAACTGTTCTGCAGCCTGTGAAGTCTGTATAACCCTTCTGCTGCTTAGCTATATTTTATGAAGTGTCAGAAACACTTGGACAATACTCTAGTATGGAAGTGGTGGGCGATATAAATATTTTGCTGTACTGCAGGGCACACTTCTGTGAGGGAGCAATCATATGGTAGGTATTACCTGTGCACTGAGGCTGATGGGAAGCCCTGCTACCTGACCTCTGAATATCAAAGTATTATATTTTGTTAGGTTTCCTTTTGCTGTACTGAGCTGAATAACTTGTGTTTGATGAAAGATATGTTGCTTTGTTGAGCAGCAGGCTGGAGTTTGCTCTACCTGTGCTTTGAAACTGTTGTAGGTGAGTCTGCCCTGCAGCAGCAGCATATAGTGTGGAGGTGGCCTGTGTGCTCTCAGGAGGCTGGTGCCTCCAGGTATCCCTCTGAACAACAATGTTCTGCTTGACAGTGATAACAAGTGAGGGTCAAGTAACCTTTTCTTGAAACTTGTTCCAATAGCTGATCAATTCTCAAGGATTAGTTCAAATACAAATTTGTTGAGTATCATCTTCCAAGTATTGGCCCTTTCTTATCTGTTTAAGAACTACCTCCTTAACTCTTTTCTTTCTCTGCAGAGGAGATAAGATTGTGTTGTGAAGCCATTTCTTATGTTTCTTTCTGATAGTATAAGCTGATGGAGTTCTTTCACTGAAGGGCATTTTCTCTGGTCCTTCAATATTTTTTGTGCTTCTCTTTCCTAAAGTTTTCATTATGCCTTTTAGCAAGTGGACACTAGAATTGGAGAGGGAATTCTAAATCAGGAAATTATATCTTTGTGGTTATAATTCAATACATAATATGTGCTACAGTCAGGAGTGTAGATTCTAGGAAAGCAACATAAGGTATAAGATAAAGCATACAGCACCCTGTCGCACCGCTCTTTGTCTTTTTGATAGGTAACTTGCCTTGACCGTATATCTGTCGACTGAATGCCAAATTACACTGCTATGCACATAGCCTTTAGTTCTTGGCTCAGTGAATCTTGGTTACCAGGCTTACCCTTTTAACAAGATGACTCTCATTGCATATGAATATCTTCATTCAGTGCAATAAAATGAATCAGTAAGTTTTAGCTCATTAGGCAAAATGTTGCATAAATGAAGAGAAAAAACCTATTTGGTGCTATATATATGTTTCAGAGAGTAAATGTTAAATTGGATCTAACATTTAATAACAGTAACATCAAGAGGTTTTTTAGACTGTGCAGTATAAATATAGAGAGGCAAAATGAGGAACTTGTATTTCAGTCTATTGTGGGGTGTAGAAATGAGAAGCAATGTCAACAATGTACAAAGGATAAAGATATGAATGCCGTACATCTGTGCTTCAAACAGATGAGATACTTTCCAGCAGTTTAGGGGAAATAACTTTTCCTGGGTATTTGAAAAATGTTGAAACAATTTGCAGGGACTAATATGCTAAATAAACCCCAAGCTCAATTCTTCACTCAACTGGCATGAATCTGTCTTTTCAGAATGTTTCATGGGTTTACAACCACTTTATAAATCTACCAATATTGTCTGGGCTAAAATAGTGATGACTGTAGCTTCCTCAGACCTGGAGCTTCTCTAAATGGGTTTCAGAGGATGTCAGAATTCAATGGTCTTGGCACACAAACCTGGAAACCCTTGTAAAAATGGCATTTGAGATCAGATGAGGCAATGGGTGTGGATAGCCTTGACTTAACTGTGATTGCGGGAAATATTCTCAGAGAATGCTCTAGAATAGGCCTAAATCTTTGATAACTTTTTCCTGGAGTAGTGTCTCATTGAATGGAGTCTCTTCCTAGCAGTGAATATGGATGTTGCTTTTGTATGAGGAAAACATTCAAGTTCTGTCAGACATTAACTCCCTACACAGCTCTGTGAGCTCAGGGAGTCTGGGAACTGGACCTGTACAGACCTTCAGCTTCACAACTTTGTAGTAGGTATTTCAGACACAGGACTTAACTTACTTGAACTGTTTTGTAATCTTATCTGAAAGAAACAAAACAATTCAATACCTGTATTATTGATTTGATTTGAGTTAATTCATACCACCTATTAAAAAAAAAAAAAAAAGCTGTTTGGGAAATAAACTAAATATTAACACAAATAATAATGGCATGCTGCTTTCACCCAGGGGACATGGACACTACAGGTGTGTCACCATGCAAATCTTTTTTTAGAATTGGTGAGAAATTACAAAAGTGCTATTGCTGTAGGAAAGCAGTACATACATTGCTTACTGATTACATTTTTAGGGGGGAAGAAATTTTTTTGGAAGGTGATTCCATGGAAATATAACTGAATACTTATCAATAAGGCTCAATGATCATCACCTAAATCTTGACTGAGCTGTCCCTTCCTCTCTTCTATAAATGGAGTTTTCACCTTGCCTTTATACCTCTACTAAATGGTTTATCTTCTAAAATATAAAATTATTTTTTCCCCCCATCCTTCTGTGCCTCAACAAAACTTTAGTTAGATGGGTTGGTACCTACCACTAGTTCCAGCTCCAAAGCCTGGAGTCAGCCTAAACCCTGACGTGCCTACACTTCTCCGCATTTGCTGATGGACATAATCAATCAGTCCTGCTGGCACCAAACAGCTTAGCAGCTAAATTTGTATTGAGATCCCCAAACCAGGCAGTGCTATGCCTGTGTCACCTGCCAGATTTGAGTAGGAGCACAGCTGCTGGTGTGAGCCTTGCATAAAGCCCAGCAAGGAGGAAAAGGGCCTCCCAGGTGGACTGTTCATCCGCAAGGCAGGAGGGCAAGCTCCTGTGCTTCCATTCCCTTTAATCTCTACTTGGGATCTGAATCCATCTAATTATACCTCAATCATCTGGCTAGAGTGCCCCCAAAAGATCAGGGACTTGGTGTCTTTTATTGACCTATTGGAGGTCTCCCATTTTGAGTGAATTACTTACTGGGTCCGATGCCGGGAGCCTGGATCTACCCTGCTGGCCAAAATAAAATCAGTCTGTTTTTTTTTTTTCTGCTGAAGCTCATTAACACGTTATATGAACAGGGAGGTCTTCCATACCGGGGACTGAGAGTGCAAATTCAGTTCTCTCCCTGTTTCCTCATGATTAAAGCACTCCCCTCTGAATTTCAGTGCTTAGGGTGAAGACCTGGCTCTAAAATGAAGTCTCCCACAGCTCAGCCTTATGTTTTCACAGCTGGCTTTTGGTGTGGGTGTGTAAGAACAGGCTCTGCCCCAAAACTGTGCAGAGGAAGCCCAGAAAAGATTATTCAGGCTCACAACCTTACCTCCTTTACTGTGGAAATCCTAAGGATACTTGACTACACAGTAGGGACTATGGCCTGGACCAGAAACATCAGGGTATGGCTGTAACTTTAGATGAGATTCCCATAGGATTGTCTAAGAAAATGGTCCCAAATGCAGCAGTATCTAGTAAATCTGTCTCTTTCAATCCAAAAAAGCCACATTACACACAGAGGGCAAGCTGAGATTATATTTTTCAGATGACTGACAGATCATTACGTTTTTGGGAACCTGGAGTTTTTAGCAACCTGTCCTTTGTTAGTCAATAATAGTGATGCCCCCCTCAGTTGGTTGGAGTTTAAATTTATTCTAGTGAGAGATATAAATCAGTTATGAGACTTTTTACTGTCTCTCAATGAGTTGCTGTCATCGAACAGGATGATAAATGATTATTTCTGTTGGCAATAGAAGATAACTAAAGGGCTGATCAGATCCCACGTTCTGGGATCAATAGCAGCTAGTGAGAAATGCCATTACACCTCTGTGCATAACCGCTTTCCTACTACCCCAGCCATCAGCTGAACATACAATAAGCAGCACCCAGCGAATTAATGAAATATGGCTTCTAGCATGTTGCTTCCTGGCTCAGTGAACGCTTCTGAAATGAACACCCCTCTCCCTAATACAAACCTTTATGGAATAGGACATCAAACTTTTGCAGGCTTAATATACCTAGAGACATATGATCCCTTTAGCGATTTTGGAATAAACAGGAGAGAAATACTGCAGCTGGAGGATTGCCAGCAGGCGTGTTCTCACTGCCTTGGGGACCTTGCTAGGGTCCTGCTTCCCACCTCTCTGTCTACTATATTTAAATAATTTACTCAGGAAGATCAGTAAGTTAACAAAAGAACACTAGAAGGGAGGAGGGGGAACTTCATCACAATAACTTTCCAGTTACAATACCACAGCTAGAAACTTTTTTTTGCTCATCTCTCTTGCTCTCTTTTAGCAATGGCAGGGAAGGCATTAAGATAAGTCATGAGTTTGAAAGTCCCCAGATGCCTTTCTGTCACTAAAAGGCTTCTTCCATCCCTCCCTCCAGGCCTTCTGGGTTGTGCTTGCCCACACTGGCACCGGGGCCCTCAGCCAGCCTCCTTCCCCGCCGCTTCTCTGATGGGGTGCGCGTTCTCTTGATTGTAGCAATGTAGAAAAGCATGCCAGAGGGTATGCATCCATGAAGGTCCTTCCTAAAGTCCGTATTTAAGTAACATGCAAGTTGCCCCATGAATGACTGACTCCATGCCTCTCCATTGAAGCTGGTACCCTCAGGTCTTGGTTCTGGTGGGCTTCCCCTTCCTGGCTTTACTGCTGCTTGCAGTGTCTTTGCACTTGCTTCTTCATTTGCTTGTTGCTTCTTAGATTCCCAAGTGTACCAGAAGGACACTTTGTGTAAACAAAAATTAGAAGTTGGGGAACAGCAATAAAAATATTGACCTGAAACCACGCTGAGCACAGGAAACATTAAAAGTTTTTGCTGGTGAAAAACACTTGGTTCCTGTCATTGAAAGGTTTTGTTGTTCCTTAATGGCTGTTTGGTTGGTTTCATGCTGAAAGCAGGTGCCTGCTCTCTGCTTTGCCTTCCATTGAAGCAGTCTGCTTTAAACTCTTTGAAGTTGCCCACAGGCTGCAGCTTTCAAAAGTCGAAGTGACCGGCTAAGGGAGTCCCCCTGCGGGTGGGAGCGCGCAGGCACTGCCGCCTCTGGAGTCTGGGATACAAACCCAAGTGGGAGATGCTGGAGGGAGGCTGACTGCAGTATGAGCAGGAAGAAAATGCTGAGTAGCTTGTTTTACATATAGATGCTTTTCTTATTCCCGCAAAATTTCTTTGGTACAGAAGCAATATACCTAATCTGTGATAATACAGTTCTGCCACATGACAGACCGCTGCTCACCAGACTGAGACATCCTTATTTTCCTTTCTTTTTAAAAGAAAAAAGATCTAGCTTGCCAGTTGAATGCTTTTTGAATTATTATGGTTTTTGCATGTAAAGCAATAACACAGCAGCCAGGCTATAAGATAACATGTTCAGTGTGCCATAATCAGATGGGACCAAATGTATTCTTGGTACAACTCTATTAACTTTGATGGGCTTACAGGAGAGAAAAGCACAGACCATTGACATTAAGGGGGAAATTTTTCCTGGATAGAGCGCTGCAATATCTCTATAGGTAATACTGATGTGATTGTTCCGTGTCTTGGAGGCACAGTCATTACAATTAATGGAGTGAGTCAACATGATATACAGCATTTTGTCGTATGTCTTTTTTTCATTTAGTAGGCTCATACTACATTTTTACGTGTAGTATTTCTGTTCAAGAGTAATAGCTGTGTTTTTCATGCTCTCACCGCTCAGCGTGCAGTCTCTGAACTGAATAGTAGGAGTGTTTCTAAGGAAATAACATTACTTAGGATGGTAACAGCTAAGCAAATGGTACAGGTGGATGTGATTTGCTGCTGACCAAGTCTCATTTGAACTGTTTGGCACACCTCTAAATTAACTGAACAGATGGATTTTTAATTAGTTCTGTCATTTCATTTTCTGCATTCTTAATATATGTCAGGCTGTATGTCGGAGAGTATTAGCATCAATTTCAAGTGATACAAAAACATTCATAGCAAGAACAAGCTGATAATAACAATAACAAAACATAATTAGAGTACAAATTGGGAGGTCTGTAGCTTTAGAAACATGGTAAACCTAGACTTATGAGACTTCAGAGATTTGTTTAAAATGAAAAATGCATGAAATTTGCTGCAAACCAATTAAGTTCTGTGCAGACATAAAGCAGGATTTTCCAGCTTCCATTTAGTGGGATGGACCTTGCTCATGTGAATTGGCTGAGAGAAGCTGCTGAATTTATGCAATTGATTTATCTGGTTCCACCTGACCCAAAGAGCAGAAGCACTTGTCTGGGCACTAAAGTGCCTTTTAGTTTGTGAGACAGTAGTAAAAAATTTAGTTATTCTTTTCTTCAGACCAAAGTGATATTTATCCAAGTGCAAAATTCTTTCTTTGAGGTTTGCAGCCAGGCTAGTGGGACCATTTTCAAGGGCAAGGAAGCAGCAGAATCTGGTCCAAGTATAGTAATATGGCAGCAATAGTTGCACTTCCATATAAAATTAAAATGATAGTGGTTTCTGAACGCAGATAAAGCAACACAATATTATATGCTTGTTTTATTAAGACAATCTTTTGGAATACTAATGATGTTGTTTACATGATGGTGGTTAACGAGAGGAAGTGCAATCTACATTAAAAAATTCTACACAACTGTATAGAATTAAGATGCTGTGCTGTTCATATAGTTTAAGCTACAAAGATTGATTTTTATGCATTTGTAATTTTCCATGGCAAGCTCTGGATAAAATACTCATTTCCTCCAGATTTATCTCTGCAGGGAATGCCTTAAAATTATGGCAGGCACTACATCACAAGTAGTATCAATATCTAAGTTAAAGCAAATAGCTTTAATCACAGGTTTCCAAAACATGTTCCTCTTTAGATCTGCAGAAAATGGCTAACATGTAAATAGGCCTAATCAGAACAACATTTCCAGCAGCAGGTTCCTAGATAAATTAAATAGGAGAAACCTCATCAAGGGGATATAATGATGCTTGGTAGGATCTCCATCCCTTGACACTTGCAGCAATATTACACAATGTGCATATAGTGGGAACTGTTTTATTCCATATACAACATTAAGACTGGCATGACTCATGTTTGTTTAGGAATATCTTCTTTTGATGGCTTACAATTAACTGGTTAAAACCTACACAGAAGTGCTGTTTTTTTCCCCAAGAATAAGGAAAGTATTAAAGCCTGAATAATTTAATGCATGTGCTAGTTATTGCCTGGTTTTCTTATTCAGTCTTGGCCCACTTGCTGTCCTTTGAGCCAAATCTTGTCAGCATCTCGTGAAAAGCAGTTGCCAGCAACAGAGCAGGCACTATGCTGGCTGATAAGTAAATGCTAGTTCAAATCTCCTCCCCAATTCAGAATTGGGCCAAACACCTAGGTCTTTCCTGTGGCCTAATCACAACGTTACTGGCTCTGCTGTGGTGGGGTTTTTTTGCTTGACCTCTTTTGCTCTGGCCATTGACAGCATCCTGAATATGCTGCAGTCGCCTCTATTTTTGTGAGATGCTTAATTTCAAACAATGGCAGATTTGGAAAAGTTTACCCTTGGAAATTTTCCAGTCAGATCCGAGGCTGAATAACCTTAGTTGCTACTTTTTATTGTCAGAGGATGTGTCTGGCAGCCTTCGGACACGGAAGGGTGTGCTGACCCAGCCTTGAAGACTTCACACGCATTCGAGCTCTGATAGGTGAGAGCCCTGTGCGCAGGTTACCTTTACTCAGCTGAGCAGACCTGGGGGAGTCTTTCCAGGATCTGGACTACTTCATAGCTGATGCTTTAATGCGTAATGGCAGTGCGGGATCTGGTCTTCATCAACTTTGCTGCCCAAAGGGTTTGCCAGATGGATCCATGCCCACGTATAAATGGGCTCGGGTGCCTCTGCTCGGTCTCCTCTGCAAGGAGCACACTGTGCCTCTGCGGCACTTCTCAGTCTGGGGGCACTCGCCGTCATCCGGAGAGGACCTACAACAGCCTGGCCTCCTCCTGCGCAGATAAATTAATGTTGTTCTTTTAATGAGGTTTGGAATTTGTATGCTTTGAGGGGAGCGGTGATGTTAGGGAGACTGTCTTTGGCTGTAAGCATGACTAATGCTGAAAAGTGATGGTTACCGTTCTCACATTAAAGCACTGGGCAGGATCTCTGCTGTAGCCCTGCTATCGCCTCTGCTCAGCCTATTCTTGTACTGTCTGTTTGCCTTTGATAATACAGAGATGACAATGATCTCATTGACAACATGCTTTGTGATCTGATATTGTTATACAAGTCAGCTAATATTTATTTTTACAGCAATAAAAGGTTTGTATATACAAGGACTACAAGGCATCAAATAAAAGTAGCACAGACCAAACAGAAAATTTTCCTGTGGCACAGCCCTCGGTTGAGCTGTAGAACGCCTCGCCATAGGTGATGGGTGTGATGGACCCTAAAGTTCTCAAAGTTTGAAAAGGAACTGGGCACATTACTGGAAGAAACACTAATTAAAGTTGTTAAATATTAAAGGCACCATCTCTGCTTCAGGAAGCCCTTAAAGCAGGTAGCACCTGAGGTCAGGAGGGGTTGCTGGGTCAGTCTTATGTGCTTCCCTTAATTTTTCCTTGGATATGAGCTATTAACATATGACTGGAGGCAGGTGCTAGGCTATATAGACCTTTTATGCAACTCAGTATGGGTTTTCGTATGTTTTCATGTATTCTTATCATCACCGATTTCCAAAACAATATTGCAGGGCAGAAAAACCTGTTACATTAAAAGAAGGAAAAATTTGGAGAAAGAGCAAATGAAAATCCCTATAAGAACATGCAGCCTCTGTCTCATCTCACAATCTATTAAACTGTGAAAGGACAATCAGATGTTGTGAAATGAAAGGTAAAGGTGAAGTAAAGAGGAGACAACAGCTGCTGGAGTTGCATGCCTGCTTCTTCAAGCTCCTAATACAATCAAAAGTGTTTTCATCAGCCTGCTAGCTAGGACCCTTGACGTAAATGGCAAACTACTTAAATTGCAACTAGCAGGTTGCTGAGGTAGCAGCCAGACTCATCACCTCAGTAAAGACAGTGCATGTCGCTGGGAAGACCTGTACATGTTATTTGTGTAATATAAAAGCAGATTCTGAGTAATTGTGTTGTGCTGGGCTCAACACCATCTTCCTTTGAAATTATGTGAGGCCAGAGTGAGAGGAAAGAAGATACTTCAAGACTTTTTGTAGCAGTGGGGAAGAAGATCCTTATGGGGCAATAAATACTGGATGAAGGAAATTTAGGTTCATCAATACAATTCTGCATAAATAGGCTTGCTTCATTCTGTGGCTGTTCTTTAGCTGTATTACTTGTTGTTTGTGACAAGTGCCAGATACACTTGAAAATGTTCATGAGTTCTGGAAGATTTGTGATTTCTTGGTGTAGGGGATTTTTCATCAAATAGTTCTTACCAGAAGTCTGGTGTTCATTATTCATTAATTCAGTATTTGCCACTTATTGTTTTGTCATCTTTATTTTTAAAAGTTTCATATATTTAATCAGGAAGCACAAATATTGACTGGTAACTTAGGACTAATCATGAACCACGAAGAGCAAGCAGACAAAATGGAACAGTTTGCCAACATCAAAAATAGTATGTCTGAGTTGGCAAATACCTTCCATTAAGGAATATGTTAATAGAAATGAGTACTTGCTCATAACCAGTTTGAAGCAAAAAAGAAATTGATTCCCAGTCAACATACATTCACCCAGTTAATTAAATACTCCTATGGAATATTTATTCCAGCTGCCCTGGAAGATGGTGTTCATGAAATACATGCCTAAAATAAAAGCAGCTTTTTATTTGAACACATTGCCCTGCGTGGTGTAACTTCAAGCACAAATGAATGAGACTTCGTGAGGCTGAGAACCTCTGTTTCTTGTTATAAGGGTGAAGCACACATGCCAGGTGGATTTTTGTTTTGTTTTGCTTTGATTATGAACCATATTATGTAGCTGAAGGATGAATCCGAGAGGAAAAGCTTGAAGCTTAAAATGATCTAAAGATAAGCTCTCTACACATACTCTGTTTTGTAGGATGCACATTGTACCTGAGAATTTCCTCATGATTCCTTTAAAAACTTGGTTTATCTTCATATTAGGTCTGGCCCAAACTGTGGGAGCAAGGGAAAGGGGGGGAATACAGTTGTTATATTTTGTACAAAGTTTATTAGGGCCACGCTTCAGCCTTTTAAGTGCAGAACACTACAAAAGCTGGCATACAGCATATCCTATCTAAAACCTCAGCAAGTTTACCGTACAGTTTCAGTGTCTTCTCGATGGGATCGTACCGTGTGCTATTTCGGTAACCTCTTGTGTACCTTCTCATATTAGTTTCTACCCTTTGCAGATGGACTGTTATTTCGTGTTCCTTCCTACTCTATAGTCACAGTGACAGGATTTCTCTTCCTTATCCAGAGCACCAACGTGCAATGTAAGCAACACTGCCACAGCAGTATATTTTCCCTCCTGGCTCCCCAAAGCAGCATGCAGCAAGATCTCCTCACTTTCCTGAAAGAGGTCAAGCTTCAGAAAACCCTGGACATGAAGCATCATAACAGGGTGCTTCTGAGGCTACTGCTGGAGGGATGCGCAAGTGAAGTCGCTACCCCTGCCCCTCACGCCGATAGTCCTTTTAACTGCTGGGGTCCCAATGGTGGCAGAGGTACAACTGCTGTCAGAAGCAAAAGGTTTGTGGAAAGAGTTGTCAAAAAATATAGCCCTTAGCACTGTGATACGGTAGCAGAGTAAGGTAATATTTTGGGGAGCATCTAGTCAAGTGGGCTCTCCTAGGGGTCAACAGTCTCACTCAGCGAGGATGCAGGAGGATGAAGTGGGATGTGAAGAGGTCAAACTTCCCAATGACCTGCCAGACCAAGCAATGATTGGTCAGCAGGGATTTTTTTAAATACTGGTTTTCTCTGCTTGTGCAAACTTCTTCCCTTCTCCAGCAACAGAAACATGGCAGCGGTGCCAAAAATGGAAACCCTGAAAGCAAGAGTGACCATCACCAGAGTATCTGCTGTTCTCTTTGCACAGGGAACATGGACGCACTCAGATTGGAGTTGGAAGCTAAATACAGTATTAAGTATAACAATTTAGAGAAAGCAATCTTCAGTATGTACAGCAGAATAACCTTTCAGAGGGTTCAGTGTGAAGCATTATTTAGGAAAATACAACTTGAAAAACATTACACTATCCACCCAAGAAAATTCCCACAATGATTATAACATTACCTTTATTTCTCAAAGCTCTTGCAGCTAATGTCAGTGTAACTGTAAAAAAGAAAAAATCGAGACACATGTTGTTGTCATGCTAACTGAGGTGATAGGATATTTTATGTATGTGTGCAGAGCCACATTCAGATTGAATTCAAATGGTATACAGGAAACTAAAAGGCATATTCATCTTGTATATTTTAATTATTGTTTTACTGGCTCACATCAGCAATGTCGTAATTCAATAAGTCTCAATTCAGTAGTTTAGTCTTAAATCTTGGGCAGCTGGTGGAGATTTTAATAGAATTCAGCAATTTAGTCGATATATGAGAACTGAGATAAGCAAATTAAGATCTACCAGAGATCAGATATAAAATTAGAGACAGTATAATTTTTGATGGGCCCTGACCTCAGAAGCAAGGGATTGTCATTTTTTCTGTGAAATTAGATGAAGAGATAATGAGGCAATTACCTTGTGAACTTTGAAATGATAAACAAACGGTAATGCTGCAGGACAAGCAAAGTTAGTTATTTCCAGCATCTGGAGAACCTGATGCAATTTACCTTTACATTCCACATTAACTGTTTAAATCTGCATATATTAGTATAAATAAGAGTAACTAAATGCCAGTATGATTTTTTTTTTTTCCTCCGAAAGGCACGCAGATTTCTTAATGACACAAATATGAATAAATATATTTATAATACCAATCACAAGTCAACCAAGCTATCTTATGATTTATGTATTGAAGTCAGGTGGTCAGGTAATTAACTTTACCATATTTATCCCAGTGATATCTGAGATAAGACACCTTGTCTTTTCCCTAGCCTTCAGTGAAACGACTGCTTTTCTTCAGCAGCACATGAAGAGAAGCGGCACGCTCTGAAC